>NC_044348.1:25004249-25104249 GCF_007364275.1 Archocentrus centrarchus
ATCCACAGAACCAAAACTCCTCTGGATGGTCTCCAGTTACAGTGATGGTTAAAATCAATCCACCAAAAATCCCAACAGGTACAACTTTTTTTTAGACCAGAAGCATTACATTTACACTGTGGTATAATTTAACTGAACATGCAGGTGTGTGTGTGTGTGTGTGTGTGTGTGTGTGTGTGTGTGTGTGTGTGTGTGTGTGTGTGTGTGTGTGTGTGTGTGTGAGAGAGTGTGTGTGTGAGCTGCTAGTTTGTTTGCTTATTATTTGTTTGTTTGTTTATTATTTATTTATTTACAAATTACAGTGAAGTGGTAAGGCTGAAAACAAATTCCAGTTACCCATACAGACAGTGGCGGTTTCTGATATGGGCGACATGGGCAGCCGCCCAGGGCGGCATGACCGCCCCCCTCCCCCCAACGCATTGCGATCGCCGCAGCAACGCCTACCGCACTGCTCCACTTGTGGGATAATGGGCGCCCTCTGCTTGCTGTGTATTGCATGTAGCTTTCTGCCATGGTCAGACAGGTTGTAACTGAAGAAAAAGGGCAGGCGGGGGATTCTCTCTCTGTCTCGCTGTCACTGCTTCACTCGACCGTCACACACACAGCGCTGCCCCGCCCCCTTCTCCTCTCAGCCTGGGGTGCGAGTCGAGTGAAGCAGTGATGGCGTGAGAGTGAGACTGTCAGCCGGGTTCATTCATTCATGCCTGTACAGTTTGGGCCTGGTTACAGCCAACAGTAACCGCTGAATTATAAATAAAGGCGACTTTTGCTGGCAGTCTCTCGCCAAACCTTTCATCCTCACGGACACTGCCATATCAAGATTAACGCGAAGTGTATGTCCTAATATTGAAAAGTTTTGCGAGATCTCGCAAAAGTAACTCAGGATCTCGCAAAACTTTTGCGAGATATGCAAAACTGACTTTTTTTTTTTTTTTTCCTCCCATGTTCCACAGAATGAATCTGTGCGTCTAATAAAATTAGATGCACACAACTGATAGAACACAAAGCCAATTTCATTTATAATACTGTAAATATGGTCATTAAATCACAGTATTTGTGTGAACCCGAATCCTGATAAAAAAATAACACAAATACGAATCTAGACAGTTTGGACAAATGTTGGTGGATGGCGCAGTGTTGCCAGATTGGGCAGCTTGTGAACACATTGGGGTGGAATATTATATAGATATTTCTATATAATTATAAAATTATATAGATATATAATTTTACAATAAAAACTTCCTAAAAACCTACCAAATATGGTGAAAAGCAGCCAAAATTTTAACAAGTTACCCAAAGCTTGTATATTTAAATATATGTCACACCTGGTGCTATTAACATGAGTTTCAGTGGAGGTTTTGTTGTGTTGGGCTGGCAACTGTCAGTCAGATCTGACAACCCTGGGGATGGGCGGTGGTGGTGGCGAATTGTGGCAGATGGAAAGGAAAAGGTCAAAGCCATCAGGTGCACAGTTTAGGAAAAAGAGAAAAGAAGAAGAGGAGAAACAAGCAAAGATAAAGGTAAGCAGAAGCTGTGTAATATTTCAGTTTCTTCCATGTTTTTTCAAATAAAAATTTAAAAGAAGGCCCTGTGACAGGCTGGCGACCTGTTCAGGGTGTACCCTGCCTCTCGCCCTATGACAGCTGGGATAGGCTCCAGCCCCCCTGCGACCCTGACCAGGATAAGCGGAAGCGAATGGATGGATGGATGGAAATTTAAAAGAAATTCTGAGTGTGCCTGTGATGGTGGGGGGACCTTCTGTTAAAGCCTGTCTGTCAGACCATGGCAGAAAGCTACATACACCACACAGCAGTCGCTCATTACCCCCCCAAGTGTAGTAGTGCGGCGATCGCTATTGTGTGTGTGTGTGTGTGGGGGGGGGGGGGGGGGGGGGCGCCGGCGGGGATGCTCGCCCAGGGCGCCAAACAGGCTAGGACCGCCACTGCATACAGACAAGCAACTGACCTTCATGTTTCTGCTTTCTGGCAGGGAAAGTACTCGATGGTCCACCTGAGGCCTCGCAGCCAGCAAACTATCTGATGCACTGTTTGGCTCTGGATGTAATCAGAAGCAGCAGTCATCAATGGGAGATGCCATCCTTCAATACAGATGAAGGAAAAGCAAAGGAAATGAATGAAAGCCCAAGGTGTGATAAAGTTTATCCAATACAATCAGCATTTCAGAACTGAGCTGCTTTGGTTGTTCTGCTATGGGTACATGTAAACACAAACAGTGTCTTTGTTTTGTTTTTTGTTTTGTTTTGTTAAAAAGACCAATGTGCTTGAATCTCGGGCAGCACGGTGGCGCAGTGGTTAGCACTGCTGCCTCACAGTTAGAATACCATCTGGAAGGCCTGGGTTCGATTCCACCTTGGCCCAGGCCTCTCCCTCTCTCTGTGTGGAGTTTGCATGTTCTCCCCGTGCTTGCGTGGGTTTCCTCCGGGTACTCCGGTTTCCTCCCACAGTCCAAAGACATGCACTTACTGGGGTTAGGTTAATTGGCTAATCTAAATTGCCCATAGGTGTGAATGAGAGCATGAATGTGAGTGTGAAAGGTTGTTTGTCTCTCTGTGTTGGCCCTGCGACAGGCTGGCGACCTGTACAGGGTGTACCCTGCCTCTCGCCCTATGACAGCTGGGATAGGCTCCAGCCCCCCCGCGACCCTGAACAGGATAAGCGGAAGTGAATGGATGGATGGATGGATGGATGCTTGAATCTCATGATGGACTATCATCAGTCTCAATCAGTCAGTCATCACAGGTGATGACTCAGGTCCTAATAATATGTGATTTTTTTTTTTCAATCACACAAAAAATAATATATAATCTTTCTTACTAACATGCATCAAAAATTATTTACATGTTTTCCCAAAAATATGCTTTTTGATTTTCTATGGTCATTGGTCATTTCTATGGAATGGGATATTTTGCCCATAGTCGTATGAAGTCGTCGATTGTCATTGACTTTCAGTGGTTTCTGGTTGCCACGTTGCTGCTAGTTGCTCCTTAAGACCTCACACGGTTAACTGAGGAAAACTAGAATGGCACTAAGTAACAGGCGCATCCAGATATACGGAGAATTTGTTTTATCTCCTTGACTCAAACCACCAATCACTGTATCATTAGTAAGTTCAATAAGAAAAAAAATCAGATGAATTAGCCCTGCATCCATCAGTATAAAGAATAAATAAAACTTGAGATATAACACTCACCTATGCAGATCTCAGCATTTGTGATCTGTCTGTCAAAATGAACTCTTTGAAGACCACTCTAACTCATTAACTGTAAATGATTGCCTCTCTCTTGTCTCATAACAGCTACTGAATCTTTTTCAGACATTGCACCCAGCACTTTCTTCTGCCCTGTGGTCCTGGTGACAGCAAAGCAAATTTTCAGTCAGGTTTGTAACAGAGTCCAGGTGTTTCCAGTTTCTCTAATAGTTCAAATATGTCAAACTCGTTTGTCAGTTTTCACAATAATGATCCTTCTGTTTTTCTGACCTTATATGTATGACTGATTGAAAGCCACAAGAGTCTGCTCCTGCTCTGGATTTTATCCCTTATGCATAATTGATATTCATCAGTCAAATGCATTAATGACATATTCAGTTCTGTATGCAGACCATGCTCCTGTTAATGTCATTATTAATGTCTGACCTTTTCTCAGGATTACTTGTCGCTGTCGCTGTGTGGTGGAGTGGCAGCCGTAATCTTCTTCAGTATTTCCTACAAAAACCACCAAAGAGCAAAACAAGTAGGTTATTTTATTTATTCAAAGAAAAAATCTACTAGATACTCACAGCCACAGCTCTAAAAAAGTGTTGTCTTTTAATCATTCATGCTGCAGTGTCTTTTTCTTTATACTAGAGAGATTATGTTAATATTGTTTTGGAATGCTCTTTTGTTTGAAACAGATGTGGAACCCATGCCAGATGTGTTGTGGCCAAACGCAAAGGAAATCCTCTGCTCAGCTGTTAGTAGATGCACCCGTTACATTGCTCTTGGGCTCAATGATGCTTTAGTGTGTGTCTGGGACAGGCGATCTGGTGAGCAAATCCTACAGGGTATCTCTAGAATTATGTCTGACTTCTCCATGAGCTGTCTTTGATTGGTAGTTTACAGATATTCTGCAGACATCTTCATCTTCCCTTCAGGGACTATTAGGAATAAACAGCACAGGGTATTACTGACATGGTTAAAATAAAATATGGAAAAGAAAAAGCACATATTTACACTTCATGGCACTAGTTCTTGTATTTAGGAAGTTATGAGGGCTCAAAACTACTGAAAAAATAACACAAATCAAAAACTACCAAAGTCAGACCCATGCATACAGCAGGGGAAATAATTTTTTGATCCCCTACTGAATTTGTAAGTTTGCTCTTTTCCAAAGAAATGAACAGTCTCTAATTTGATGGTAGTTTCATTTTAATGGCAAGAGACAGAATATCAACCAAAAATCCAGAAAAAACACAATACATAAAAGGTATAAATTGATTTGCTTGTCACTGAGTGAAATTAGTATTTGATTTACTACAACCCAGCCAGAATGTAGAATGACACACAGCTTACAATCAATTAATCAGTCAATCAATTACAGATACTTCTAATCTCAACTCATTATGTGTATGAAGCACACCTGTCCACAGAATAAATTTCTTCCCTTCCAACCTCTCCACCACCATGGGCAAGACAAAAGAGCTGTCAAAGGGCATCGGGGACAAGATTGGAGACCTGCACAAGGCTGGAATGGGCTATAAGACCATCAGCAAGAAGCCTGGTGAGAAAGTGACAACTGTTGGTGAGATTATTCAGAAATGGAAAACATATAAAATGACCATCAATCATCCTTGGTCTCCATGCAAGATCTTGCCTCATGGGGTGAGGATGATCATGAGAAAGGTGGTGAATCAGCCCAAAACTACACAGGAGGAGCTTGTTAAAGATCTGAAGGCAGTTGGGACCACAATCACGAAGAACGCCATTGGTAACACAATATGCCATAATGGACTGAAATCTTGCAGCACCCGCAAACATACTGCCAAGGCAACAAAGGAGTGGCTAAAGAAGAAGCACATTAAGGTCATGGAATGGCCTCCAGATCTTAATCCTGTAGAGAATCTGTGGAGGGAACTCAAGCTGCTAAGTGGCAACCAACAAACCTACAGGCCAAAATCCCTCCTGAAATGTGTGCAAACCTGGTGACCAAATACAAGAAACATCTTACTGTTGTACTGGCCAAAAATGGTTTCTCCACCAAGTACTAAGTCATGTTATTTTTCTTGAGAATCAAATACTTATTTCACTCAATGACATGCAAATCAAATTATGGCTTTTATGTAATGTGTTTTTTTCTAGGTTTTTGGCTGATTTTCTGTCTCTACATTTTCTGTACTTTAAAGGCCTGTAAAATGTGGCAGGGCTTCATTCAGTGTTTTAAAGTTATTACATAAAAAAATCAGACGTTCTTGGGGGAGTCAGATGGGAAGCACTGATTGATTTTTCACAGATGACCCATTTACTTTATTTCTGTGTCTCTGCAAACATTGTCAGCAGAAAAGGAGGACATCCTCTGCTGTTCCTGACTGACACGTGAAAAACAATGTGTCGTCATTTCTGAGTGCTTTCATGGCACACACACCCAGCCGTGCACATGACAGCACAGTTCAGTGAATAATTATATTCTCAGTCAGCTGAGAGATATATTAATTCTCTGAGAAAAATGTCACTGAAAGCGATAATGAGCATGAATCAGATAGCAGAAAGATACACAGTCACTCATTTAATATGTGTTGGGCTAACAGTCTAACAATTTATTTGTATTTATGTACATTATAAACAGGTTTCTGTTTATTCTTCATTCTATTTCAAGGGGCTCCGCTGTCTGTGGTTTTAATGCCAGAAGCAAACAGCGCCTTCTTCAGGATAGAGTTTGTGGATTACTACCCTGAGTCTGCTGATGATTTCCAGATTTTAACTACAGAAAAAGTCCATCTTTTTGTGCTATGTAAAAGGGGAGCAGTTCATACCGTCACAACAGGACGAGGGACCAAACCCAGAATAATGCAGCTCTCTGAAAGGTTACCTGAGATTTACATGCATGTAAGTGCTGCATTGTATTAAATAAAATGTTTTCACATATCATTTTATGTGTCTATTCAGGCAAAGGGACAGCTGGGACCTCCCGACTATTACTGCATCAGTGCCGTTCCTGCAGGGATTGGTAAGAACCTTCAGGCTGTTGATAAAATAATAATACTTAAATATACTTAAAGGGGACCTACTATACTTTATCTTATTTGCTCTCTCATATTTACATTGCTGGATGATCATATTAAACATGGCTGAAGTTCCAAATAATGAGGTCACTGTATCTGCAGGTTATCTCTCTGATGCAACAGCTCAGGGTTCAGGCTGCAGACTGCACTAAATGCTCCATTTAATATAGTTATTTCTACTGTTGGACCTTTATGATATCATAGAAAAAAGGTGTCCTAATATGGTCATCCCAGGCACACAGGTTGCCAATCAGAAGAAAGTTGGCTTAAATTGAGCAGGATGGGAGGTTAAACTGATTCACACTGAGGATGAACTCATTAGCCCTACCACAGCCCAGTATAAGAGGAATAGATTATTTTGAACTATGAATCATGCAGAGCTACTCCAGTAGAGTCCAAGAATAAAAATATGGAGAAGGAAATCAACACACTAGGTTCCCTTTAATGATATTAAACTTTTCTTTAAACTTTTATTTTACTGTCTTATTTTTCCTGCTTTTGTGAGTCACTTGTGATGCAACGGAGTGGAAAAATATTCATCCAAGATGTCATCAACAACACCACTGTGTGTTTCCTGACCCCTCCTACAACTCATCTCATTACAACTCCCCACAATCCAATTTATGCGCTGAACTCCAAACAGCAGAGTCTGTTCATACGAGGTAGACCCAAACCATTTTGTGATAACAGGATGTTCCAGATAAATATGACTTTGAGTAAATCTTAGAACAAATACTGTAAGTAAAGTTTTTGTTTGTTCATTTGTTTTTTTTTCTCATCCAGGGGACCGGGATACCAGCTGCAGTGCTTCCTCTGAAGAAAGGAGCCAAAGTCAGCTTTTCATCTTCCATTATGGAGAGTCTGACATCATTAAGCAGTATGCTGTTTCACATCCTGAGTCCACACGACAGCAACAAACACTGAGCCATGACACCTTAGAGGAAACCTGCAATTTCTACTTTCAGAAAAGGTTGGCATTGTTTCCTTATCGAAAAAGTACAAGATAAGTTACAAGATCAGTCACATGAGCCTGTATTGTATGCAGAATCTGTCCCACAAACAATTCACATTTGAATGTTAAAGTAGCCTCATGTGTTTCCTTTGTTTTCATGTGAAGAGCGCAGTTTGTGCATGAACGGAACAAAACTTTGACGCAGACATGGGAGCAGCTGCTGGAAAATGCAAAGACAGCATAGAGCTGCAGCTGAAAAACTGCAGCAAATGATGAATGGCACAAAGGTACTAATGAGGTGGTCCCTACATCTTTATTACACAATTCTCCCTGACACAAAGTGTAGAATAGTATATATATTACTGCTGAAATCATCTTAATATATTGTCCTTATTTTCTGTTTAAATATTTGTGATTAATTTAAATTGTAAACAGACATTTTTGTTTTCATTAAATCACAAATAATATATAATAATGGAGCAGTGTTCATGTTGAGTTTCTGATGCCTTCCACTTCCTGGTGTATGGGCACACACAAAGACTGTATATAAACTGTATATTAAAGTTGATTAGCTTCCAGGCCTGAAAAGTGAATCCAAGAGGAAAATCTCTTAAACCTGCATTTTTGTGATTGCCAGCGGGGGGGGTGATTCCTTTGGTTGCTTGTATAGCAGTCTGTGGTAGGGTTTAATCCCGGGATCCGGGATTCCCGGGAAATGCGATCAGAACCATTTCCCGTTTCCCGGGAAACGTTAGACGGGAAACCGGGAAAAAAGTCGCGCGCGTCGATTTGACTTTCAGAAAGAAAAGAAAGCTTCAGAAAGTTAAATTTAAGGAAATATTGAGAGAAGGGTTCGTTTAATGCGAAAAGCATTACTCTTCATTTCAGGCACGTTCAGCCTCCGTTTAAGGCTTCAGCCTTCATCTCAAGCGTTTTAATAGAGGTATTACACAGTTGTACTTTTTTCCTCTTTAATTTGTTGAAATCGTAGGCAATGTGTTTACCCTAAGGTATTTTGTATTATATAATTCTATATTATTATATATTGTTATATTGCATTATATAGCCTATAAAATATGCCTGCCCTGAACAATAAAGAAATATCTGTTTAACTTCGAGTGTTTCTTTTCCTCGTTTGCAGACGCTTACTAACAATCATGAATTAGGATACGGGCCTAATGGGTGAAGAAATTATCATGAAATAGATTGCTTTAACATATTTCGCTTTTAAAATGGAGTTGAGTAAAATGTATATTTTTTAGGCTATAAGGATCAGCCAGTTTTTCAATAGACGATTCACAGCGAACCTACTTTAACCCTCAGACACGGTGTTATAAATTTGCTGTTGCCAGAATGGCAATGACCAAGTCGTGGTGCATTACTCAAGGCCCTGTGTTATGTCATATTATAGTGTAGTACGGTAGTTAACTTTTCAATGACTATTACAGCGTTCCACTGGTGGAGATATAGTGCAACAGATGTCGCCACGACAGCGTGGCTGAGCCTTTATCAATGCTGTGTGGAGATGAACCGTATTGTTTTGC
Organism: Archocentrus centrarchus; assembly: GCF_007364275.1. Taxonomy (NCBI): domain Eukaryota; kingdom Metazoa; phylum Chordata; class Actinopteri; order Cichliformes; family Cichlidae; genus Archocentrus; species Archocentrus centrarchus. The sequence continues at coordinate 25,013,021 of NC_044348.1, forward strand.
ACCAGCAGTTGTAAAATAGCTTGTTATAATTCCATGTACAATGGAGGAATATTCGAATTATATTTGTTAAGGGAGTGTTGAGGAACGATACAACACCGCATAGCTCGAGCACTCGAATGTCGAGATGTAGGTTTTATTGCGTTAATCAAGCCGACGTTGCCCCCTACTGGGCATAACAGGACATAGCTGGAAAGCTACCTCTACAATATCACAATAGGTTAAGGCCGACACAGGCTACAGAAGGCCTAATTAAAATAAAAAAATAAATAAACTTTTTCCCGGGATTCCCGGGAAATGGCTCGTCATTTCCCGGGATTTGATTCATGTCATTTTCGGGAAAAATATTAAACCCTAGTCTGTGGGAATCTGAACTTTTGCTCTGTTGGTATATAACCTCAGAAAACACTTTCCTGATGAGTTTATGGGCTCACTCACTAGTTTTAAGTCTTATTTAATACAGCATGATGTTCATTGTGGAAATTATAACAGTCAAAAAGGAGGATAAAGCAGGTATTCTTTAACCATGTGATTGACAAGTTGCTATCCCACAGTTTCTTTGCTCGTCACATCATATTTCAAAACACCATGGTGAAATGCTTTAGGGTTCATAAATCAAGGGGTGATGTTATGGTCGCTATGTCCATCTTTTACATAGGTAACATTACAGGTACTAAATGGGGCATATAGAAAAAATATTGTCATTGTTTTCATATCTGCAGAGCTGATATGAAAAGATGAGCGTATTCAAGTTGATTATGGCTGAGCTGAACTCAGTCACAGCATGTTGGCATTTTGTTGCCTTTTGGGTCCTTGGATGTGTCATAAGTCATGTTGTCAGAAGACAGGAAAAAATTAGAAGAGGGTACCGAGGCTTTTTATAAAGAGCAAATTTTATTATGTAACAAAATTAGCCAAAATACCACTGTCACTTTTTAAGAGCATTTATTGCAAATACTCAAGTGTAGCTGAGTGCAGCAGTTTTGTGTCTGGCAAACTAACACATTTTTGTAGAAGGAAGCACAATCAGATGGTGTCTGACTTTAATGAGCACCACAAAAGCAAATTAGATGACAGGTGAGATTTGAGATTATATTGGGAACAGAACAGTAACTGAATTACTGAATCATAATGTGCCTGTACTGATTATAGTACTGTACTGTTTATAATATAGTACTGTACTGTATCTCTACTTTTCTTTATACACAAACATTTATCAATGTTGCCATATTGAATTTGAAATCAGAGTTGTGTGACTTCACCATCTTTCTGAGAGGCAAGTCCAACTTGAGAGGTGGAAACTCGAGATTTTTGACTTCCTGCTTCAAACTGAACACAACAATAGTTGAACTTTAGTTGACATCTCTTCATCACACAACAATGATGCTTTGGACATAAAGTCATAGCAATCTTTTTTGTCCATTAGTTTTTGTTAACTTCTCTCCACTCTTTCACTGTGTTCCATTTACCTCGAAAGTCAGAGGTGGGAGTGAAGTCACTCTCGAGCACATTCCAGTGCTAAAGTTGGAAAAGTAAGGAAACCCAGGATTTGTTTTGCTTCGTAGCAAGGCAGAGCCATTCATGCATTACTAGCAATACAGTGCAGTGGTTATTTGTTGTTGGTTTTTTTTTTATTTTTGCACTTAAAAATACTACTCCAAGGATGTGGTAAAAATGATTTATAGAATGATTTCAGGCCTCATGACCAGTATGAATGAGCTCAGGCCCAGAGAAGGCAGCAGTGCTTCTAGTTATTTCCAGTGCAGAATTATGTCTGTTTTAACGCAGTGCCCCTGGACGGTTGAAGATCGCTCGCTGTCAGTTTTGTTTTTTAGTTTTGTCTCTTGTGTATGTCTTTCGATTCTGAGGTTTTTTTTATTAATATTCTGCACCATAAATAATGAAATCCACATTTTTTGACAGGTTCACACTGATTAAAAAAAACAACCTATTTTCACATACAACTTATCACAGAATGAATAACCCAGCCTGTCTGGGAAGCTCTTTTCGTACCCAGTCATGTTCCTAATTAAGCTAATGAGTTGTGAGATGTGCAATTCATTAGCTTGGAGCAGCTGCAGCTCTGGAGGTAGAGTGGGTTGTTGACTAATCAGAAGGTCAGTGGTTTGATTCCTGGCTACTTTCATCTGCATGTCATGTTTCCCTGGGCAAAATCCTGAACTCAGAGTTGCCCCCAGTGTGTGTGTGTGTGTGTGTGTGTGTGTGTGTGTGTGTGTGTGTGTGTGTGTGTGTGTGTGTGTGTGTGAGAATGTTAGACAAAGTACCTAGGTACGGAAAAAAGCACTTGTGTGATTGGATGAATGAGGCTGCTAATAAAAAGTGCTTTGAGTGCTCAGTTAGAGCAGAAAAGCGCAACCAGTCCATTTACCAGCAGGTGTTTTTTTTCCTTTCTTTTCCACTCGTTTGCCACCCTGTCCCAACTTTTTTGCAATATGTTACTACCATCAAACTGAAAATGAGCATGAACTGTAGTTTTCAAAAACAGTAAGATTTCAGTGTCAACATTTGATATTTTTTACTATTTTAAATAAATATATGCTTTAAATTACGTCCCTTTCATTGCATTCTACTTATTTACACTATTGTGTAATTTTCTTTCATTTTCTTATGAAAGCACACTGCCACAACATGAAAGTGAACAAGATACTGATACTGATTTTAATATCTGAGTGAAAACCTTATTTGAATTTCTAAGCGGCTTTAACAAGGCTTAATCTAGACGACCTCATGTCATGACTCAGAAAGCTACAACAACACAGGTGTTCCATTCAGAGAGCTTGGCAGGTTTTTATATCAGTATCAGATTTTCACTAAGAAAAAAAAAGCCTCTGACATCAAATAAAGAGCCTGCTGTGAAGCAAAGACTTCAACGTTTGTTTGTTTTTTCCTTGTTTTTTTATATGATGATGATTTGGATTTTTTTTTCCTCTCTCTCTCATGGAGCCCTCAGATGAACTAATGTCTTTTATACTTTTATTTTGTCCTTGGGATAAAATGCAAAGATGCAAACAAATCAGCCAATTTGTTTTATTCTCTGCCCCTGAAGCCAGGTGAAACCTGCTAAAAATCTGAAAGTCTTAAAATGAAATCTTGCTAAATTCATGAAAACACAGGAGTCATAACAGTTTGTCATCACTCATGAACTCTGGACAGTTTCAGGAGAATTAGGTCTGTCCAAAGTTGCCTTTTCTCACGTGTCACACAGAACAGGAGATGTTTCTTTTCAAATTTGTTCTTGCGCATGGAAAAATGTTTGGTTAACACCTGCTATTATCAGACAGTGCCACTGCAGAGGTAACAATCAGGTTAAAAAAAAAAAAAAAAAAAAACAGAAAAAAAGGGGAAATTCAGTTATGTTCTGGCCTCTGCTTGTGGGGCATAAATTTTTTTGGATTGTGGAGTATGCCAGAACAAGTTTGAGAACCACTGCTTCAGGTAAAGGGGTTGCTATGGTAGATCGTTTTGGAGGCAAAACACAGAATGACCACTGTGAATTCACCGCACCATTACCTGAGTGGTTCTTGTGGTGCAATCACAAATCACGCACTTTGTACCTGAGAGCTGGCAGGCTAAAACCTGTTTACTGACCCTGCGTTAAATGTCCTCTAATATGACTCATTATAAACCTACGATGTGTCAGTTTTCTCCATCAAAGTGTTTTAAGTGCTGTTTGTTTTCTTGTCTGTCAGCTAACTTGTGCGAAAACGACCAGGATGAATTTCATAGAGTTGCTGAATAGGTGGAGGATGGACTGAGGACGCGCCTGTTAAATAACTGCAAGTTAAGGACATTTGTGGGGGTGGAGAACTGCTACCTCCCAGTGGCTTAGGCCCATTTAGTTTTTGGATCTGTTAAACAAATGAAATATAACATGTAAACCCTTAGAAGTGAAGATGTATGTGTTTGTGTGTCAAACCTTAATGGAGTAGCTGAGAAACAGAAATTGGTTTTGAAAATTGTTTAATCATTTATTATTCATCACTGTTGTTCTCACAAATTTGCATTTGATTTCTATAAACTTGTCATATTTTAATCTTGTTGTTAATATTTTACATATAAATATACGCTAATTGTTTGATTAATGAGATAAATGACAGCTTAATATATAATGAAATTAATCATAAGTTGAGGCCCATAGAAAATCACAATATTTTGCCTGAGGTTACATTTCAATTCCAGAGCATTTTCCTGGTCAGTTGAATTATTGGCAGATGGATGATACAGACATCATTTATAAAGTAGATTCAGTTTCTTATCTCAGTTTAAAATTATCACAGCTTGCAGCCACAGTTGAAAGTGACCTCAAACTTTTTTTCATGTACAAATAATCTCCTCATAAACTGCTGGGATGTAGCTATTTCTTTTAGGACATGCAGGTTTTCTGTATCATGTGAATAATAAATGCTGCTTTTTGTTAAGAAAGGCTTTCAAAATTGCTCCTAATTGCCTGTAAATGAGCCTCCACCAGTCACCTTCAACACGCATGAATCTGAATGTCTCATTTTTCTTTGAACTTGAGTTCTCTTTTATTAAGAGCCGAAGAGGATTTTAAGTATTGTCACATTTCCAGGATACAAATGGCCTTTCCTTCTGAGGTTATGAGTCATTGCTGATTATAGGCAGCTGTGCCCTCTGGGATCCTGCTGCAGCACATCAAGCACAGAGACAGACAAGGCTTTGCATGACATTTGTGTGCTTATTCCATATCTGCACATGTGATGTGTTGTTTTTATTGCAATTATACTTCTGACATTTCCAGCATCAAGAGTCACTCCACCGATCCCAGTGAATACATTTAATTCCAGATGGTCACGAATTATAACTTACAGAACATACAAACTGTCCTTTACACCTTTATACAGGTGTAATACAGTGCTCCTGCAGGTCATTAAACATTTTTATGGTAGAATGTTCTGCATTCGGTTGTAATGAGTGGTTATTTGAGTTACTGGTTCCTTCCTATCAGCTCAAAGCACTCTGGCCATGCTTCTCTGACCTCTGGAAGTGCTGCTCACTGGATAATTTCTCTTTTTGGGACCATTCTTTGTAAACCCTGCAGATAGATGTGTGTAAAATCCCAGTAGATCATCAGTTCCTGAAATACTTAGACCATGCTCTCTGGCACCAACAATCATGCCATGTTCAAAGTGGATTAAATCACTTTTCTTCCTCATTTTGCCAATCAGTTTGAACTTCAGCAGGTCGTCTTGACCATGTCTGATTATTTGTGTTAACATGCAGTTGCACAGGTGCACCTAATTAAGTGGCTGGTGAGCGTAAATGAATGAGAATACCCCACACATCACACACTGCCAGACACTGAATAAATTTGAATAATCTGAATAAATATAAGCATAAATAAAACAGTAAGGGGTTCCTCTGCTGTATTCTTCTCAAAAGATGCTCTCAGCGCCGGACTGGTGAGTATTTCTGTCTCGGCTGTTGGTGGCTGTTAGAAAGCTGTTCCTTGGTGGCACCCACTCTGCTTTGCACAGCATGAACCTTTCAGGGCTGGCAGGGTTCAACTCTCGTTTCAGTGACAAAGAGTTGGCAGCACAACTAAAAGACCCAGTTATGACTGTGTTGTTTTCCAGGTCCGCTGCTGTGGCAGTGCTCGTGTAAAACCTCCGAAGCCCCTTCCTGATGTGGATGGTGAATAAGCCATAGATTAGGGGGTCCAGGCAAGCATTGACAAGGCCAAAGATAAACAGGATGTGGGTCAGCGAGTGGGAGACCTTCCCCTCCAGGTCATCGGGAAAAAACCAGTACCACAGGCCCAGCAGGTAGTATGGAGTCCAGCAGATGATGAAAGACAAGACAATCACAATACTCATTTTCAGAGTTCTCATCCGGGCTCTCGGGATGTTATTCTTTGAACACCGCAGGTGCATTTCACTGGAAGGTACTAGAAGCAGAACAGAGGGCAAAAACAAAATATAGTGGATATTTAAAATGTTAAAACTACAAACTAATACATTTATTATTTTATTGTTTATTGGTTGGAACAATTATTCAAGCTTAGGAAAGGTTCCCTTTGAGAGTGCTGAAATGGCAAATGGAAAGTCAAATAACCTTTTCGTCGTGGTCCTAAAGTTCTGAGTTTCTTTGGAGTGTTTGAATTCTTTTTCATTATTAAATGTATTCTGATCGCTTTCATCGTTGTTCTAATGCTCTTGGTTGTTTGTTTTGTTGTTGTTAGGCTCTGTTTTTGATTTCTGAGCATTAGTTCTTGTTATATCTGATGTGTTACTGTATAGTGTTTAAGGAGTTTTGAATTTCTATTAAGATGATTGACTGTTCCAGTGTTTGAATTCTTATTTTTCCATTCAACTTTAGTTCCTACATTGAACTTATTTGTTTAGTTCCCTCACTGTTTGCCTGACTGTTCCTCCCTGTATCTTATCTTTCTGTGGTCCCTCTCTATTAGTTCATTCATGTTTCTGTCTCCTTGTCTCAGTTATGAATGTTGTATATTTCCTGTTTTATTGTTGGTTTTGTTGTTAACTAGTCACCACCTGTGTCTTGTTTGGAGTTTACTTCCTGTCCGTTCAGCTGTGCCTCCTTCTCAGCTCCAAACTCCACTTCCCCGATCAGCCCTCTGTGCACAAATCATCATTCTCCTCCTTTGAGCTCAGTCTCAAACTCAGAGTTTCTAGTCTCATGCCTCCCTGTGTGTGCATTCTGTTCTTTTTGGATTGTGTTTAATCTCTTTGGACTTTATCAGATTTTAATAAAGGTCACTTTTTATCTACTCTGTGTCCTGTCTGCCTCTGCGTTCACCTTTGAACTGAATCTTGACACTTGCTGGGGGATCATCAATAGTAGGATTCTCCACCAGTTTATGACTGGTCAAACTGCCACACTGAGTCTTTGCTGGGGTTAAAAATCCACAAGATTCACGCTTAAGATTTAAGAGATGATTTCTTCTGCACAGTCATTTACTAAAAACTTCACAGGAATCTTTGGATTATTTATAGTAGGACTGTAAAGATGGTGTTGCAAGTGAAATTTTAAATTTAGTTATCATTGCTGTTATCAGCTTGAAGTAAACTGTCTCAATAACTGAAACTTACAGTTGTCCTTTTTCAGCCGTTTGGAGATCTCACAGAAGATCCTGGTGTAACAGGTGATCATGATGACCAGCGGCAGCAGGAACAGGCAGCAAAACGTGAACATGTTGTAGGCTGTTTCGTGCCAGCGAGTGACGAAGCTTCCCCGTGTCGTGCACTGAGTGAAGTCTTCAGGATGGACAATGGTCACACTGTGAAAAAGGAACATCTGGGGAGGGAAACTGCAATATTTAGCAAAGCTTTTTCAGTCATATGAAGTAACATGTGAGCTACTTCCACGGGTTTGCTGATATTTTCATTCAAAGCTGTCTTTACAGGTTGACCAGCTGGGAATGGATGCTGTTTTGGGAAGGAACTTTAAGGGCCAGATTACCCCAGTTGTGGTATTTCGTCCTGCTGATAGTTCATCATTTTGTACTGTTTCTATAGTCGAAAATATTTTGAATTAAACTGTTGTCTGTGTTTATTTACATAATAAGAGTGTAATAAATTAATATTATGTTGGATGAATTTACTCTGCTTAGCTAATGTCACTTGTTCACAGTTGTTTGTAAAGAGAAAGACTATTACTACCTTGGATTTTGACATCTGTGATATCAGGATAATAGATGGTACCATGTTACTGTCTCTCAGAGCAATGAATCACATGTTTTCCTGCTTGTGAGTGACAAAGTTTTATCTCCATCCTATCATCAGGATGTGATTTTAATAGGTGCTACTACTGTGGCTGTTATCTTCTGTTGACTAGATAAAAATAAACAGACAAAAAGGGTATTAATAATAGGGTATTACTTGATTATTGTAGAGTCATTACTTTGACATATGAAGTGCCTTGTTTGTCTTTGTCTTTGGATGGGTGGTCTAAACGCCAACGCCTTCAATGGCAGCAAGGCCACGGAACACTTATCTTTTGCTTGTCTCTGTTTTTGGATGGGTGTTCTGAAACGCTCATTATATGTTTTGACATGTAACAACAATAATTTGGTTCTTAATTGATTCTTGATTCTAAATTTATGTACAATGATTTGGTCCTAAATTTATTCTAAATTTATGTGCAGCACTTTGGTCAACTGTTGCTGCGTTAAATGTGCTTATAAATAAATGACTTAACTTGACTATTGTGATTTGGAGCTATATAAATCAAATTGAAATGGAAATTGAATTTTTAAAAAAAAGGGCAGATTGCAGTCAATTACTAAAGTTAAAAAGTCAGTCTGCAAACTCATGCTTGACAATTGTAACAATAGATGAACAGAATGAAATAGAAAAATAAAAGTGGCACACTCAGCTGATGTTCCCATGACAACAGGAAAATGTTACCTACAGTCCAAATGCAACAGTATCCCTCTGTTAATGTGTTCTTGGACAACAGCTAAGCTTTACATCACAGAAGTTTCATGCTGGGCCTGTGATACAATACCTGTACCCAGGATAGATTGTGGGATTTGTTCATATTCATAAAAATAAATAAAGCCACATTATCCTTTGAGTAAATGACCCCTTACTGTTCACTTTGGTCCTGCTTTCAGCAGTTTTCAACTTGGAGATGAATATGTTGCAAGGAGTTCTTTATTTCAGACTGCCTCTGCACTTTTATTCTGAAAATGATTATTTATGGAACAGAGATCTTAATAGAGAATAGAATAGACTTTTGGAGAGGACGAGAAGCAATTTAGTCCCCAGATCTAATTAAAATCAGTTCTGATCTTTGCCTGTGCTGTCAGCAGGAGTGCCTGACCTTACCTGAGGGACAGACAACACAACGCTCATAACCCAAGCCACCGTGAGCATGACTCTGTTCCTCTTTCTGGCCTTATTGATGGCCAGAGGGTTGAGGATGGCTGACTGCCTATCCAAACTGATCACCACTGTGACAAAGGCACAGGAGTACATCGCCTGCAGCTTAAGAAACATCAGCATCCTGCAGGCAAAGTCTCCGGCAAGCCACTGAACTGTGATGTTCCACACCGCATCTACGGGCATCACAATGAAGGTCACAAGCAGATCCGCCATCGTCAGGTTGACAATCAGCACCCTGACATGGGATTTTCGCTTCCCATCTATGCGCGCCGCCCACAGCACGGCCAGGTTGCAAAAGGCAGATATGCCACAGAGGATGAAGGTGATGATCACTCTCGCTTTGGCCGCTGTGCTGAATATGGGCAGCTGCGGGGCATCGCCCCTCACCGTCCAGTTCGAAAGGGCAGAGGAGCAGTTGCAGCTGGTATTAAGTTGGTGGTCTGCCGCCAGGTGATACATAACCGCTGCAGAGACACACAGAGAGGAGTTCATTTTCTGAAGCTCAGGGGAAGATACATTGTGCTCATCCACCATGAAGGTCAACACTGGAAACAAGAGAAAAGCAGTAACAGGGAATCACCAAGGGACCAGAATGAATGTGTTACAAGAGAAACACAAACAGCCCATAAATGATGGCAGCACATCAAGAGGAAGTAATATGCATGTATGGACGCCCAGTGTGCACTGAGCTGGAAGGATGGAGCTAACAGACTGTGAGGAACATCGGAATAAAGTCAGCTAACGTAATAGCTGAATACTGAAACTTTCTACACGTGTTTTTGTGTTTTCCTATAGGGCAAGCAAGAAGTCTATTTATCCACAACTTACAAAGTATTTATTTAAAAAAAACAACAACATGAGAAAGGTTTGCAAAAATAAGATATATTATTATATGATTAAATATTAAATCAGGAGCAACATTAAAATTAAAGTATGATAGTGATCATGTAATGAAATGGTGTTTTGAGAGCCCCATTTCCTAATATAAAACATTACAGCGATTCCTGGTGCGTAACATCATGAAACGTTTAAATCCAAGCGTCATTCTTCAAATCCAAGACAGTCAAAATACAGATTCATAACTGCCTTTAGCAACAGGAGCAGTATAGTATAACTTTTATACTGTGAACGTGTTTCATAAGTGTAATAAAAGAGGAAATATTACATGCACAGTCGCATCGTAGGCTATAACCACAGAACAAAAACAGTTTCTGCGACTAATCCGGCTAATCTGTCGCTCTCAGATCCAAACAGACCAAATTTCTTTAATTTGCGCATCTTTTTTGAGTTTCCCGTTTAATAGCAAGCGACAGTGATTAGAAGACACGGCGCACTGTTTGTCAGGAGCATCTGGAGCTCTAGGCAGTAAAACTGCACCCTGCAGTTTGTCTTTACTAAACCCCACAACAAGATCAGCATCGCATCCACCGGACATTTTCGGTGGCATTTTATTTTATGCATTCAGCAACAAAGGCCAGACATAAACAACAACAACAAAAAAAACCCACAAAGCGATACTTAAAAACCACAATTTACAAATGCTTCCTAATCAATAAAGTTTTTTATTGCATCACCAAAAAATAAAACAAAAAACAAAAAAATAATAACTGTCAGCGTGCCATTAAATAGAAAAAAAAAAACAACTTACGTGGAGTGAGGCTGTTTCTCCCCGAGGATTTAAAAATCACCGCAGGACGAGCTTTTGTGTATTAATGCATTAATGTGCGCCTGTCTTTCACAGGTATGCTGCTGCAAGTTTACAAAGTCCGCAGGGTCAGCCGTCCGCCCGGCTCTTCTGCTCCAGCTGCTCCGCCCTTATCCATAAACACCAATCTGTGCTGTCTGAGATAAATCTCCGTGGGGGGGTCTGACCTCAGCTTCATACGCCAAGAGCTCGCTCAAGTGGTTAGGAAGCATAACTGTGATGGATGATGACAAGACAGACAAAAAAACAAAAAACAAAGATAGTTTGGATGAGGCTTAGGGTGAGTGATACCCTCCAGTCAACCCCTCAGTCTAGTGAATGTAGTTTATGAAATCTGGGCAAAAGAAAGCTGAGGCTTGAAAAAGTTTATATTTAACATGTAAGATTTAGAAATGTTCACGTCCACAGAAAGTGTTTTTAACCAATTATTTTGTGTTTTTCTATACGTGCACTTTTATGCCTGAGTGAACATTAACACAAACCTTAATTTAATTTTTTTTTTTTTAACTGTCCAAGACAGTTCAAAATACTTCTAGAAGGAGTTTGGTTTAAGTCATCTTTGCATCTCTTAATGTTTTAGCTTCCGTACAGCTTGATCCACGAGCAGATGAATCTGAAGGCTGACAGTTGAAAAAAATTATCCAAGGTCACCTAAAATCTGACTTTAAGGTGTATATAGCTGTTTGCCACATCATAACTTGTTTCAGTAGCTCTAGTCCAATAAAGGTGCAAAGTGGAAGAAGTTATGGTCAGAAATTTAGATACACTCATCATGGGCATGAATATAATGTTCATTTTTTAAAATTATTTCTTTGAATGTTCTTTTTCTGGGGTGGAATAATTGTACAACAGACGTCTTTAATTACTTAAAAAAAAAAAAGGAAAAAAAAAGAATTGGTTGCACAAGTTAGTGATCGTTGACTACAGCAGTTTCTCCTTGCCATCATAAAAGCATTTTGTTTGACAGCACACATTGGACTGACCAATATTCTGGACAATAGGAAGCTCAAAGAAGGAGAACTGAAGATATACACAAGTTGGAAAGGTCTCTTGGAGCCATTTCTAAACAATTGTAGATGCCAAAATCATCAGTTCAAACAGTTATTCAAACAGTTATTTGAATGCCAAGGTCTAGAGGAAAACACAAACTTTTACCCTCAGAAGAGAGGAAATTGGTTAGGTTCAGGAACAACTCAGGAACTACAAAAGCTCAAGCCTGCCATGACCTGGAAACCACTGGAACATCAGCGCCATTGTCCACAGTGAAGCAAGTTTTACATCACCGTGGACTGAGAGGGTGGAGACTAAAAAGAGAAACCCCTGCTCCAAAATCAACACCTTCAGGCTCAACTGAAATTTGCAGTGTCCATGATGCTGATGTCTGTGGGAGCAGGATATGGTTACTGCTTGGCTGCAGGAGGAGAAACAGTTCAAGGATAAGTACCAAGTGAAGCTGCAGATTTGTTAACCCTTCTTATGCATGGCCCAGCATGGCTAACATGCACACATGGACCACATCAGTCAGCAGTCACAAAGTGCAGTGTAACCTCAGTGGAGCACAGAGTGTTTATGTTGTTGTTTTTGTTGTTTTGGTTTTTTCAGTCTAAGCATTTGAAAGAAGACTGGCTGCTGCCTGCTCCAGTCTAAGTTTCTGGTATGAACAATATGTTTACCTGAAACTTGGCAGCGGCTTTGAGGTATACTTTTATTGTTTAATCAGAATTAATGTTGCAAATAAACCAGTGCAATGCACATAATGGATCAGGTTACTAACTTTTTTTGGAGGGATGAATGTACCCCTGATCTCAGTCCAAGTCCAAAATTGCCTATGTGATACTATCCCTACTACAATGTGCAATTTAATTTTCAATTCAATTCAATTCAATTTTATTTATATAGCACCAAATCACAACGATCACCTCAAGGTAGGGATGGGAAGCGAGAACAGGTTCTTATAGAGAACAGGTTCATATAGAGAACAGGTTCATATAGAGAACAGGTTCTTATAGAGAACAGGTTCATATAGAGAACAGGTTCATATAGAGAACAGGTTCTTATAGAGAACAGGTTCTTATAGAGAACAGGTTCATATAGAGAACAGGTTCATATAGAAAACAGGTTCTTATAGAGAACAGGTTCTTATAGAGAACAGGTTCATATAGAGAACAGGTTCTTATAGAGAACAGGTTCATATAGAGAACAGGTTCATATAGAAAACAGGTTCATATAGAAAACAGGTTCTTATAGAGAACAGGTTCTTATAGAGAACAGGTTCATATAGAAAACAGGTTCTTATAGAGAACAGGTTCATATAGAGAACAGGTTCTTATAGAGAACAGGTTCATATAGAGAACAGGTTCTTATAGAGAACAGGTTCTTATAGAGAACAGGTTCATATAGAGAACAGGTTCTTATAGAGAACAGGTTCATATAGAAAACAGGTTCTTATAGAGAACAGGTTCTTATAGAGAACAGGTTCATATAGAGAACAGGTTCTTATAGAGAACAGGTTCTCAGTAATTGAATTCCTTGGAATCGTTAGTCTGCTTGCTTAACGATTCAGCTTATCGATTCCATTGACGTGAGGACGCATTTACGTGATTACATTACACACGCTCCTTATTTGGTTCGTAACATATCCCACAGTGTGAAGACAGAAGCCTCAAGATAAAAAAGCATTACAAAATTATGTTCACAGTGTTTCAGCAAAAGCAGCAGCTGTTTTACGTGCAGTCTGTGCACATGCAGCAAGCGCAAAAAGGCGGAGCCGTTACCGTGACGGTGAGCTCGGATGGAGCGAAAGGAAACGTTTTTCTCGTGTCCAAAGCAGCAGCGCTTTTCCCCGTTAAAATCTTTACTTTGAAACAGCTGGAGGTCCTTCATCAACCACCTGATCAGTAAGTGCCAATGTGAAGAAAAGAGAACTTTGTAGCTGCTCCATCACACAGCAAAAAAAACCAAACAAAAAAAAAAAAAAAAAAAAAAACTGCAGTATGGAAGTTAAAATATGCATATGGATTGTTAATACGAAAAAAGTATTTCTAATCAGATCACTCGATTAAGCAATGGAACAATTGATAGTTGCAACCCTATTTTGCTGTACTGCTTTCACTATACTGTATGAATGATCTCCATCTCCTGTAACATTTCACTGTAAACCCAGATAAGTTGAATCTACTTAAAAAAGCTTAAGTAAGCACTGCTTCATTACCAACTGGACTAAATTGTATGTTCTAATTGACCAAACTTATCTTTTATAGTCAAAAAGAGTAAGTTTGGTCAATTTAGTTCAACTGATAATGAAGCAGTGCTTACTTAACAAGCTGAGTTAAATAAATGGGTGAATGATTGCTTAAACTAAGTATCTTCAGTTACTGAAACTCTGTTATTAGTACATTCAACTTAGATCTTTCATTCCATTCCAAAAGGGCCTCAAGTATATTCAACATAGTCCACTGCACTTATTCAACTGATGCTCATTACTTAAAAAATTTAAGGGAACGAGTTACTTTGGTTTTTTTAAGTAGATTCAACATATCCGGGTTTACAGTGCAGGACAAGAATTCAATTTAGCATTTGGGACCATAAACTCATCAGGAAAATATTTATGAATGTCATGTCCTGGGCCGTCTGCCCAGCATTTTCAGTTAAGTTTTATTTTTCCTGAGTTTCAGTCCCCAGTTTGTTTTGATGTTCTTGTTCCCTTTGTCCCTGTCTCCCCTGTATCTATGGTCTTGTGTCTGTTTTGTTGTCTTGTATTAATTCTGACCTCCTGTGTTTCTTATGGAGTTTTGTTCCCAGTATTGTGACAAGTCTGCGTCTTTGTCTCCCTCTTCTGTCTTCCTGTTTTACTTTGATAGTTGTCTGGTCCATGTCTGTTGTCTTCAGTTTTGCTTCCCCCAGTCTAGGTAATCAGCATCACCTGTGTTCCCACCTGTTTCCTCTTTCCCCATCAGCCCATCTGTGTATTTAAGTCCTGAGTTTTCTCTGCCTGTTGTCGCGTTGTCTTTGTATGTTCTCTGGCTGTGTTTCTTGCTCTCCCCTGGAATTACGTTTTGTATATGTTTCTGGTGCCTCAGGTTTTTTGCTACTAGCTCTGCCTAGTCTGGCTTTATGTTGAACTCCTGCGAATAAAATAGAATTTTCCTTTTACCTCCGCCTGACGAGTCCTGCTTTCGGGTCCTCTTTCTGCCTGCTGCACAGCCGGGACGTGGCAATGAAAGTCAAAAGTTAAGTGACAAGTAGAATTATTTTCCCATAGACTTCTATTCAGTCTGACTTATTTTTCACCAAATTAGTCGCCCCCTGCTGGCCATGAGAAAGAATGCGGGGGGGGGGGTCTCTTTTTTTTCACTTTTCAAAGGCTTTTAGGAAACAAGTCAGGTAGCAAATAAACACCAAATATTTCAGTCCTGTGTGGTTCTGGCATGTCTTCATGGCTACATTTCATTTAAATAAAATGCTTATAGACTGGGCTCTGCTTCCATGGGAATATCTCACTTACAGCCCATCGCAGGTCATGGCAAGGAGGAGAGGTGACAGCAATTAATTAAAGAAGCGCAGTCATTCTCTTTATCCATTCCAGTCTGAGAAGCACAAAAGAAATGAGTGATGGCACAATAATCAATGATCCATTACATGTAGAAACTGACTGCAGTGATTTATGGTTTAATGAGGACACATTTTAGCTGTCTGTTATTGTTTGATGAATTTCCTAAAATTGCCAGTGTCAGGTTGAATTTTTTGTTTCATTATGGGTGGTAAAACTTTTCACCTGACATAAAGAAAATGGACTAAAGCAGGTGGAAAGAGATATTTTGAAGCTTATCTCTAAAAGCATTTGACTCTGTTATGTGTAATGACAAATATAACATGAATAACTAGTAAGTAAAGTGTAACTAGTATTTAAGTCTCATTTTTTAATTAACTTGTTATGACCCAGGACATAATTTTGTGAATTGTTTTAACACCTCCATACCTGGAGATGGTGCTGATAATTTTTTTCTCTTCAGTGTTTTTTATTATGCAAGCTCCAAGTGGCAGTTAACCATTGGCTGGAGGCTGAAGAGCGCTGGCTATAAACTGGGACCTGTCAACACTGGCTGTTTTTCTGTTCACAACAAGGCTGTGTTTTTTTCAGAAGTATGTAGTTCTTCGTGTTTTGGTGTGTGTATCTGAAAATTAGTTCTCCTTGTATATATTGTAGACATTGTAAATACCTTTTTTTCTAACATAATTCACCTGGTAGCTGTAGGGGTGGGAAGCCTTTTTTCTTTCAGTAGCTTTTCTCCTATTTGGGCTAGGGAGGCAGGTAAGAGTCTTATATTTTCTTTTGGATTTTTCCATGGTGGTAGAGAAGTTAGTTGTGTTTTCTTTTCTAGAATATTTTGTTTGTTGTTTTGGCTGTGCCCACCCTGAAGTGATCAACCATCAGAATATAAATAAACTATTCTGAAACTGTGGCCTCACTGTTTCACTGGTTCTTCTCAGGAGCAGGGGAGTCACGTTTATATTGCACTGTGTTTTCCCCAGGGTGTAACATAACTGGGGGCTCATCTGGGATCTGAACCCGGATCTGAAGCTCTCACACCAAAGCAAGAATCATCCCCTAGACCTAGCACTCCAGTTTATTTCAAATCCATAGGTCTGATGCAATATTGTCCACCCAGTAAAGTTTATTATTACAAAGGGTCAGACACTAGCTTTGGAGGTCCAAATTCTTCACAAATCTCTGATAAAACAAATTAAAATGTCTTATTTCTAGTTTCATGCATCTTGTTAAGTTCTCCAACACTGTGTTCCAGAGAGTTGGACCCTTATCTCTGTGTGCTGGAGAGAGGACCCACATGTAGGATTTAGAGGCAGGATAAATTGACTCTTAATGCTTTATCCTGAAGGTAAATCAGTGAAACTAAACAGAAATCCAAAATCAGGAGCCTGAGACATGTGAAACACTGAGGAGTTGAGGAAGCACAAATGAGAGAAATGAGAAAAGCCCATAGACAAAACAGAAGGTGACAAAGATAAGGACATGCAGGAGACACTAGGAAAATGTCAATTTTCAAAACAAAAGAAGGAATATCAATAAAATCAAAACAGGGACCAAAACTCAAAAAAATATTTACAAGCACCCAAAAACCCTGGTGCACCCTGGAAAGGTTATCAGTCCTTTCCAAAAGTAAGTTTGGTTTAAATAAATGAATACATTATTAAAAAGTGAGCAGGTATTAATGAGGAAGACCAATCATTAATGTTTTTATTGGTTCATTAACACTTTAAATGTATAATTTGTTCTTCTGATACTTTATAAGCTCTAGCTTTCATTTCAAAGTATTTATTGTGTTCGTCACCTTCATAATAGCTAAACAGACCAATTATAGCAATCTTCTGGTAAATATGCAACAGAGCAAGTCAAATTCATATTGTTGCTGCTCTGGAGAGAGCACTGAATCCTGTGATATGAAGATCCTCACTATCACCATGACATTTCCAGACCATTAATGTGTTTGAAAGGGACTGGCAAAGCAATATGCCGTGCCCTTCCTTTGTGATGTGCTCATGTTTATGTTGCAGGATCTGTTGTGATACACTGAGATGGATTCATCTTGTGTAAGTGTTGTCCAAATCACCAGGTGGAAGGAAGGAAGGAAGGGAACATACTGACCCAAACATGTTGTTTTGTCACCCCTGGTCTTCCACCTTTATTCATTACAAGCTCTTGAAGGGAACTCAATACTCTGAATAAACCCTCAGTTATGGTTTTAGGCTTTAAAAAAGGAGAACTATTGAACTGTTTATAAACATTAGATGAAAAATAAGAGTTTATTATGGTTACATAAAAAGGCTATCTGCAAAGAAAGGGCGTTTTATGATATAAGAAAACTTTTATGTTCTTGTTGTGCTATTCATGAACCATTTAATGTACATACAGTAACTATATCTGCTTCAATCGGTAAGCTATTGTATGTGGCTATCAAGCTACTATTAAACCATTAATCTCATGTAGCCTGAGGTCATCTGATTTTGGTAGTTAAATGTATGTTACTTTCATTTCTCTCAAAAGCTTGCATTTAGAGTAGAGATAGAGCAGCTGGACTGAAACTGATTTTAGAATCAAAGTGGAGTCAAAACTGTGCTTTAGAGGCAGAAGTCCTCATGCCTAGCAAACATAAGGTACTGCTTTTTGCCTGGCTTACAGTGTATTATCTCTACAATAAAGCATGGTGGTGTTGTCACAGCTACTGGGATGCAGAAACTTGTGAGAACTGAGGTAAAGGACGAATGCAGCCAAATACAAAGAGGTCCTTGAAGACAATCTGCACCAAAGTGCCTGAGACTATAGTAAAGTTCACCTTTCAGCATCACAATGACCCAAAGCCTATAGCCAAGACAATGCTGGAGGGGCTACAGACTGCAGAGGCATCCCTGACCATCCTCAAGTGGTCCAGTGAAAGCACAGACTTAAATCCTACAGGATGTCTGTGGAAAGACCATAGACTGTTTATAAAATGTGGATGTAGGACCGGGATGGCATCTATTGATTAGTATAGTCTTGTTTTTGGCATCAGATTTAAAAAATTTGGCTAGATATGACAGTGAATCCAAGGATTTGTTGACTAAGTATATCCTCCTTTCAGATTTTAATGAGGACCTCATTTTGCAATATTCTATTCAGTATGACTTGAAACTAGTGACTCAGCCCATAAAGTCATCAGTAAACTGCTTATTGCAGTCACAGAGGAGAGAGCAGAGCTTCATTTCCTATTGACGTCTATATAATCAGAAACCTTTTTGCAGCAAAGTGACCAACCCGTGGTGTCCATTAGGAAGAATGCAGGTTTTTTTTTTTGTGTAACATCCATTTATTACCACCTCATATGACAAATCTGGAAATTACAAACATTGTTTAATTGAAACATTATCCTCAACATTTAAAATAAGAAGCTCAAAGCAAAACAAAACAAAAAACAAAAAAAAAATTAAGTTAATAGGAGTGATAAGTCAACCTGAGAAATGGTATAAGGATGATCAATTGATCCAGAGTGAAAAAAATTTAAGCACAGGCAGGACGTATACAGGAAACATGACTATTATTAGTCATTCATTGCTGATTTAGAATATCCTTCACATTTTAATCAGTCATTTTATTTGAAAAATAATTTTTACACTTTGAGAACTCTTGGTTTTAAAGAACATTATAAACCATGTTGATCCTTTGCTATAAAAAGGTCTTATTATTAAAAATCTTGCCACTGCTAAAATAGTATCTGACACCATTTGAGCTCTTAAGCTTTGGCTTTAAATAATTTAAAGTAATAATAATTTAACCCAATTTGAACACAACAGACAGACAGATGAGGTTAAACTCTACAAGAGTGTCTACAAGATGATCAAACTTTGGTGTCAGAGTCAGTAGTGTCACATTTCAGTAGAAATTTTTTTTTTCTCTTTCATCCCCCCAACTCTGTGTCAAATAGTTTGAAAAATAAAATAAAACAAACAAAAAAAATCCCAAGTGCGAGACTTATTTGGAAAGACAAAACCCAACGCGATGAATAACAGCAATGATCTGTATGGTGATCATAAAACTACTTCCCCAAGATGCTGATAGACTGTATACAATTTGCTGTGGTGATCAGAGCCAACACTCATACAGACACATACAAGGACAGAAAATCCAGGTTTGGCGCTCCGGAGCAGAATCGAACCATATCTGAGCGGAGGCTGGCAGGACAGGAAGCAGGACGAAAGGAAGAGGCAAGTTCTTCTAGCACCCTGGAGAAAGGAGACCGGAGTCCCCCTAGCAGAAAAAATAGCCATCCTTTCCTCCTGCTTGTCCTTCCCACATTTGCATTGCTCTACCTGTGTTTCTCCTCACTTTATCCACAAGTTACCTACTCCCTCACAGTCTTTTGGAAACAGTGCAAACTAGGAAATGTGTGCTTGAGGAGATCTCATCACCAAAGAATCGGTACATGGACAGAAAGAGAGTACCCTAGAAGTTTGCTGCTGAGAGCACTAAGAAAAACCCGACTATACACTTTAATTATAATGTAATCAGTTTTCCTCTACACCAGGGATCCTCAAATCCAGGCCTCGAGGTCCGGTGTCCTGCAGGTTTTAGATGTGTCCCTGAGCCAGCACACCTGAATCAAATATAGAAGTCATTAGCAGGACTCTGGAGAACTTGACTGCATACTGAGGTGGTAATTCAGTCATTTGAATCACCGGACCTCGAGGCCTAGTTTTGAGGATCCCTGCTCTACACACTACTAACATGGGGAAGGAGGGCAGGTGAGGGGCAGAGGGATGGAGAGGCAGAAAGGTGAAGGAAGGACAGAAAGTGGTGGAAAGAAGAAAGATCAAGAGGGAGAGAGTGAGAGAGAGCACTTAAGCACACTCTCCGCGGATACGACGTGCCAGCTGGATGTCTTTGGGCATGAAGGTGACACGCTTGGCATGGATGGCACACAGATTGGTGTCCTCAAACAAACCGACCAAATAGGCCTCACTGGCCTCCTGCAGAGCTCGGATGGCTGTACTCTGGAAATGCAGGTCAGTCTTGAAGTCCTGGGCGATTTCCCTCACCAGGCGCTGGAAGGGTAGCTTGCGGATCAGCAGTTCAGTGGACTTCTGATAACGATGGATCTCACGCAGAGCCACGGTACCTGGCCTGTAGCAATGGGGCTTCTTGACCCCACCGGTGGAAGGGGCGCTCTTGTGAGCAGCCTTGGTAGCCAGCTGCTTATGTGGAGCTTTACCTCCAGTGAACTTATGGGCAGTCTGCTTGGTACAGGCTATGACTACAACAAATCACCTAGAGGGGAAGTGGAGAGAAATGTGTTGCTTGGCTGTATTTCTTCTTCGTATCCACCAGGAAGAATGCAGGTTTAAGAAAACTGCATTGGTGTAGCATAGAGGTGATCATCTTGTGGTACTGCCAAGGGGTTATCAAAGCCAAGGTTGCTTTGATAGTGGCCTTCAGCTCATCTGTACATTTGGATGTTTCTCACCTTCCTTGATTTGGCTGGAAAATCAGTCACAGTAACAACATGATCAGCAAACATTTGGTAGTAGTTTTGGCTCTGTGGGCAGGTGCTAGGTCCTTCTGGAAAAGGAAATTGGCATCTCCATAAAGCACAGCATCATCACAGACTGCAGAAAATTCACATTAGACTTCAAACCCCTTGGATTCTGTGCCTCTCCATTCTTCTTCCAGATTCTAGAAACTTGATTTCCAAATGAAATGTTAAATCCACTTTCATCTGAAAAGAGGACTTTGGACCACAGAGAAACGGTCCAGTTCTTTTTTTCCTTAGCCCCAGAAAGACGCTTCTGATGTTTTCAGTTCAGGGGTGGTTTTATATGAGGAGTGCAACCATTGTAATGCTTTTCCTGAAAACATCTGTGTGTGGTGCTTCTTGTTGCACTGACATTATTTCACTCTACCAATACTGTAATGAATACAGAATATATTAAAGAGCATCTTTTTGGTTTAAATTAGGGAAAAATTACATTTTTCATGATATTCTAATTTTGTAAGATGCACTGGGGCATCCATCTTTTATATACAAACATGGAACAAACCAGGAAATGGTGATTCACAGACACATCACTCTATTCTAATGGAGTTGAGAGGATCTACCAGGAAGAAAGAATTAACAAAATTCTCTTTCCCTGCAGAGTATGTCCCTCCAGAAAATCCTCTCCTTTTGTTTTTATGACCTTCAAGTCTTCTTTTTACTTTCCAGCAGAGTCTGCTCAGGGTCAAAACAAAAGATAACATAACTAAAAGCCTGATGTCTCACCAGCAGCCTTGAGAATCTGAAAACACCATGGCAAGCTGGCTTTTAGTCCATATTAGAAAGATGATATTGACATTTTCACCTGAGGGTGGACAAAAGTGACACAAAACATGAACTCGCGGGCTTTTGCTCAATATAATTTTGACAGAATTTAAGAAATGTATACGAACACTAAATGTCTATGATAATCAGGTATTTGTTCAGTATAAATTCTGCTATTTGTTCACATGGCAACTGGCCTGGTCACCATCACAGCACTGCAAAAGAGTTCTAATTAATCTGTTTCTAGGACCCCAAACATTTCACCATTAACATGTGTGTGCGAGCAGATTAGGGGACTTGTATGAGTGAAGTCTATTTACATACAAATAGACTTCTAGTGAAATATCTATGCATAGATAAGTAGATATCCAAGCTGGGAATGCTTAAATCTGAAATATTTTCTAATCAAAATGAACTGAGAGCAACATCACACACAGTCGTTGCCTAAAGCAATAGTGCAGTAGCCATGGAGTAACATTTTTGAAAGTGACACATTTAAAACAAACACCTCAAGCCATAGTTGCAGCTGCTGGCTTCTCGGGTCAGGGTCAGACAGAAGGAAGCAGCTGCAATGTTTATCTTTAGTTTAGATGCTGTTGAGCTCCAGGGATGAGCCAGGAAGTCTCGATGTACACCTGCAAATCCATTTCCATGTGGTTAATTTTAGCAACCAAAAGCACATTAGGCCATTATATCACCATATTTCTTATTTAGATGAAGATACAGTTGCATTTTGAATCACTCACTAGTATAACCAGCTGCATCTAAACCCAAACACATTGCTGTTGGCATAGTGACTGATAACATGCAAATTTTGGTGAAATTATATTAAATCCCATCAGAAAAACTGTATGCCTTGATTTCAAAAGCTGCCAAATATTGCTCTCATTTTCTGCCCTTAAACTAATCATCCATCTGTCTTTGAGCTCTAGCAATGTTTTTATTCATCCGGTTTTAATGCTTTAAGCATTATGTGAAAAAGGCAGATGAGTTTGATGTATCTGGTTCAACAAACACTTGACTGTAGCTTAGGTGCTGAGCAATATGATATAATATAATAGATCAGCATTAAAAAGGAAGAGGAAAGAAAATTTCATTATTCAGTTAAAATCTTACTCTTTTTACCCCTAAATGTGGCAGACTCTTACACAAACCCTAACATAATCTAATTCTGACTCCAATACCAAGTCATAACCGAAGACAGTAAAAAAAGATGGATGTAGCCACAGTGATGACACCCACTGGTTAGTGAAGAGCAGAATGTTTTTTACATCACCATCTTGATGTTTTGTAACCCAACATGCAGAGTGAGGGGCAGATCTGACTGCGCACTTATTGGCCAAAGACTTGAGATTGACAAGATGTCAGTCAGTCAGTGCATCATTGAATATATTATTGGATGTTTACCACAGAACATTTTCCTGAGTGTTATTATTTTTTTTTTTCACTTACTGACAAATGATTAACACTCAAAATATGAGTAAATGGGGGTGGACAGAGTCTGTATCCAGAACTGTACAAAAGATAAGAGTAAAATAGTTAAGCATTTTACTGGGATGTTACACTGTATGTGTTATTAACACAACATTTTACTTTTAAATATCATGGTTATTGTGTAACTATAGGTATATAGTGACTCCACCTAAAGCTGAAATTCGTCACCTGGGATGAACGTTATCCAGACTGCATATGCAAATATTTGGAGGGCTGGGGTCTTAAATGATCAAACACTGAGCACAGGTGAAGGTTAATTACTTATCTGTTTAAATAAAGGTTACTTTATACCCAATTTAAGACTCTATTATTGGGCTGCTCAAATAAGATCAATAGTGGCATGGATCATCAAGGACCCAGAAATACAATGGGTCTCTATTGAGGAACACTCATTACCAGGTATAAGCCTCTCAACTCTCCCGTTTCTTAGTAGGCGATCTCTGAAAAAAATTAAAATAAGTAATATATGGGTCAAACAAACATTGAAAGTATGGAATCAAATACAGAAACGACTAAAGGGAACTATAGCTCTATCAAGGGCCATGCCTATCAAGGGGAATATGGAGTTTTTGCCTTCTCTATATGATAAGGCCTTTAACAGATGGGTTGAACACGGGCTGATTACAATAAATCAGTTATTTGAAAGCAATATATTTATGACCTTCCTCAAATTAAAGGATACTTTTGCCCTTTCCTCAACCGATTTGTATAGGTTTCTACAGGTTAGGCATTATTTAACACAGCATCCAGATTGGGAACACATTAAAAGAGAACCAACAAACATAGAAAACATTTAATTGATTTACTTGAAAATTCAGGAAACATGAAAAAACAAGTATCCTTAATGTATAAAAAATTGATGATGGATGAGGCAAATGACACTCAGCATATTAAACAACAATAGGAGATGGAATTGAATATCACTTTAGAGGGGGAATTATGGGAGGACATCTGTACTGGCTGCCACAAAGGAATTGGGAGTCAGTACTGGAGAGAATTTGATTGGAAGTGTAAAATAAGATTTTTTCAAACTCCACTCAAAAGCTCTCTCTCAAAGAGCAGTGTAAGTGATAAATGTTGGAGGGGATGTGGTCAAGTAGGCGATCAGACCCACATATTCTTATTATAACTTATGTTTCACTTAATATTTAAATGAAAGAAGCTGAACTTAAACATCTCCAGGGTTAAATTTCTGATTAATAGGACGTGTGCGTGGGCGTTCAGACGCTCTGAGGTGAAACAGAAACCCGCGGCTCAGCACATTTATGTCACAAGCCTGTACAGGAAGTTGCGGGTACCTGCTAGCCAGCTAAACATCCATGATGAAGCGGCTCATGAAGTAAAAAAGTGCCACCGTGCCGTAGAGAAGTGAATTAATGTTTTGTGGGTGGAAAAAAATGAGTGGTAACAAGATGGAAGGAGCTGTCGGATTTGTGTGTTTGTCGCTTCTTTTCTTAGCGTCGGAGGTAAGTTGATGGATGATGGTAACTAGCTGTTGACGGGCCTGAAAGCCAAAGTTGCCGACGAACAAACAGATAAGCTGAATATTAACGGTCTGAGTATATGGTCAGCATGTAGTCCGGGCACAGTGTCAGTCTGTTTATCACAGGAATTTCGTTGTTTAGTGTATAAACAATCAAACGGGTGCTAATCGTTACCTTTCATATTTAATTAGTCGGTTAGCCTCGGTGTGCTACTAAACAGAAAAACCGTGTTTTTGCTGCTCTGGTGTTAGAATAAGGTTGTTGTAAAGAAGCTGAAACGAGGATACACATCACTCTGTTGGCCATTTTAATCAAATTTAACGGAAACTATGAAACTTGAAAACGGCGATTTCTGTGACGTCACCAACAAGGAAGCGTTTACATCTGTTTATCACAGCGCGTGTGTGTTTGTGTGGCACCATTTACTAAAGCTGACAGCGTGAAACTTTGATATACCTATTTATACCCAATAAAATAAAATGGGGGGGATACGATTCAGGTAAAATTCACAAAAAATGCTTTAACAATTGTGAAGAAAAGACGGCAAATTTACAGGAAAATAATTGGAAAATTTACGTGAAAAGTCAAATTTATGAGGGAAAAGCTGTCAAAACACACTTTTATATATAAGAACGCACCAATGTTTAAATCTGCGAAACTTAAGGGAGGCCATCCGACACCGTCATACAGCAAACGATGAGTGAGAGCCTTATCTGTGGGTTCTGTGAATTATTTTTGACAAACAAAAGTGCTCCTTGAGCCGTAAGTGTGTTAGTCATAGTCACCATTTTACTGTCAAAGCAAAGCAGGATTGGTTTCCCTGTGTGGCATATTAAAGGGTAACATTTCTTTCTCAATAGATAAATGGCCAGGAGGCAATCTTGCACATTTCAAATGGAGATACTGAGAGGGAGTTCTGCATTGTTCACAATCACTCCTGGACCCCACTGGCCCAGTCACTTGATGCTGCAGTAAGTTTTTCTTTTTTACAGCCCTTTTGGTTTGTGTCTTCTTGTGTATGACACCTTTCCAAACATTGCTGTAAGTGTTAAGTCAGTGTCTTGACTTTTCCAGCGGCAGTACCAGTTGGTGAATATGACCTCCTCTCTGCTGTGTGACATCTCAGGGATCAGTCCATCTGTAGTAAATGGCAAAGCGCTGGTGGTGATGAGAGGCCTCTGTGATTTCAGCCAGAAGGCTCTTAATGCTCAGAGACTCGGTGCTAAAACTTTGCTCATTGCCAGCAATGAAACAATGGTAAGATGTTAAATTGGTTAAGCTGATTTGAGATCTTACTTTTTAGATTTTTTTTAATGGTTAATTATTATTTCCTCTTTGCTGCTTGTAGCTGATGAAAATACAGAAGTGTAACACTTATAGGCATGATTCAGGAAATGAGGAAATGATACAACTGTGGTGTTGATGTGGGGATTTCCATTTAAACATACTTTGTTGCCTTGAAAAATATTTTTTCCTGTCACCTTAATTCATTTGTCTGTTAGCTAGACAATTCAAGATTGCATTGATTACTTTAAATCATTACATGATATAGATCTGCTTTGTATCTTTGCACCCAGACACCTCACATCAGAGATTAAATTGTTGTTACATGTCCCAAATACAAGCATACAGGCATTGTTCAGTTAAATTTAATTGAAGTCAAATTTTATTAACATTTATTTAGTCGGAAGCTCCCAATGAGAATCAGATCCCTTTCACAAGCAGGACCTGGCCAGGGTAGAAGTCATACAAACTCAAACATGTTTTTAAAAAAAATGCAACAAATGCAGCATGAAAACAAGAAACAGTTTTGTCTCCTTCACCACATTCTTTATTCTTTTAAATTTAACAAAAGATATATTTGTATATTCAGGTTTTTATCTTTCTGCAAAATCTTCCATGCCAGAGGTGTCTAGTAAGAAAATGCTGTTTGCACATTAAAAGCAAATGCTGGAGACAGAGTAGGGTACATAATTAAACTGGAAGCTTACCCAGTATCATTTTAGAGATTAAAAATATACCAGTGCTGTATCCTGAGATGAGTCAGTGATAGCCAACCCCAGTGAGTCTCTTCACCACCAAATACACACGTGTCCTGTTTTTCTGTCCCAGCACAAACCTTTTCAAAACAAAAGTAAACTGTACAGCTGTACCGCACCACTTCACCAAAAGTTTATAGAGTTGTCTCAAGACTCTTTGTACATTAATAAAGTGGTCTCCTATGCTCAGTCATTTAAAAAAAAATGTTTTTTTGTTTGTCTTATTGTTGCCCTCTATTCTCTCATTTTCATGTTTTCATTTTGTGTATTTATTTATTTACATTATCTTTAGTACCCTACATCTCTGGCTCTGAAATCCACTGTTGAAGTTTTTTTTTTTTCTTTTTTTTTTCTCCATGTGCTGACTAAACTTGAAACATTCCTGTATCACTGAGTGTATTTATAAAACTCTCTACAGAGAACTCCCTCAGCCAATGAGTCGGAGTACGCAAAGGTCAATATTTCTCTGGCTCTCATGAGATACGGGGACTTCCTCGAAGCTCAGCAGGTCAAAGAGCTATTTACTTTTATTAAAGTCATTAATGTGTCTTATTTAAATCTGATGACTAATTTTAACTCTGCGTACTTCCTCAGGTGTTTGGGGAACAGATGATGGTGAAGCTGTATGCTCCACTTTATGCAAAGATTGATCCGAGCATTGCAGTCATCCTGCTGATTTCCATTGTTACAATTGTCTTGGGCGGTTACTGGAGCGGAGCATGTGAGAGGTGAGATTTTATAGGGTCACACAGCTGTAAGCTGAAAAGTCAGTTATGGTGTCTCATTTAAAATAAAGCAAAGATGGCAGAAACACTTATTGATTTGGAATTTTTTTTTTTTTTTTTTTTTTTATGCAGTCAAAATATTATTGACATCAGTGTGACATACTGAGGTTATTGAACATGGGTGACATTTACATGTATTCACCCTCACTGAGATCATATTTATTGCATAGCTATTGGCCACATTTGATTCTACCTGGTCTCTTTTTTTTTTTTTTTTTTTTTTTTTTCCCCTCCATAAAATACCGTCTTCAGATTCAAACACAGTTAAAAGTGTTTTCCTGTTTGTGGCAGGGACCGGTTGAATAGCGGTGCTTCTGGAGGAGGAGGAGGAGGAGGAGAAAGGAAATCAGACAGTGGAGAGCTTTCACTGTACTCTCCTCTCAAAGTGGTTATCTTTGTCGCCTTGATGTGCGGGATGCTCGTCCTTATGTACTTTTTCTACAATGTCCTTGGTGAGAGGGGCTTAAAAAAATCAGTTCCTGGGTGTTTAACGGAGTAATTTTACCTGGTCTTTTGTTTTAATCTGTTTTGTTTTTTCTTTTATCTCCAGTTTACGTTATTATTGTTATCTTCTGCATGGCATCTGCCTCTGCACTCTACAGCTGTTTTGATGCAGTGATGGACAAAATTGGTTGTGGCACTTTAAGGTATGAGCTTCACTCTTTGGAAACAGACTGAATATACACTGCACCACTGTAGATAAAATATAAAGCAAATGTACAACCCATAGACTGAGTTTTTACTAGTGACTAGTTCTTGGTGGCCAATTTTAATAAAATATACTTATATTGTACAACTTGGGAAAATTACTGTTACATAGGGCTGCAACTAAAGATTATTTTGGTAGTCAACTAATCTGTCAATTATTTTCTTTTGATTAGTCGACGATTATTTCAACCTTACCTCACGTGTTCAAGCCTCCCCACCTGTGAATGTCACCTTGTCTCTTCTCACAATTAAAATAATGACCCATAATAATATGAGTTTGAAACTAATCAAATGTATTTTTAACATTAATGTGACCATCACATCACTCATCTGATAAACAACTCTGTGTTAGTGAATGTGTGTGTGTGTGTGTGTGTGTGTGTGTGTGTGTGTGTGTGTGTGTGTGTTTTTTTTTTTCCTTGGTTTTTGTTTTTTACATAAATGTTTGTCTTTTTCTAGTTTCTCTGTCCGAAATTGGAACTTGTCATTGAGATCTCTCCTGCTGGCTGCTGTGTGCATTAGCATTGCTGTGGTCTGGGCAGTGTACAGAAATGAAGACAGGTACGTGTTCACAGTACTTATGTCTGTTTCAGTCTCAGTATTCAGGCATGGTTGCACCACTGTGGCAGGGAACTATTATGGTGGTGAAGTGGGTTAAAATGACCCAGAATGTTGTAGAAATACTTCTGACACACTGAGGTTGGTGCTACTATATTGCATATAGTTGAGTGAACATATTTCTTGCTTAACAGAGAATTGTGGACTTTAGTTCCTCTCTCTCGATAGCTAGATAGAGATAGATGGAGAGATAAGAGATAGATAGTCTTTTGATACATGTGTCTTTTGTGCTTTATCCTGAAGTTGTTACATTTTAAAATAATGAACATCCTAAAATCGATGAGGTCTTATGTCTTCCAGATGGATCTGGATCCTGCAGGACCTTCTTGGCATTGCCTTCTGCCTCAACTTCATGAAGACTATTTCACTGTCCAATTTCAAGGTATTTCTTCACTTATGAGTACTTGCATTGTAATTGATATATATATTTTTTATTATAATTATTAACCTTTTCCATTATCATATTAGGCACTGCTCCATTCCTAAAAAAACAAACCAATTTTTTTCCCGTTTTTTCATGTGCACTTGGCGCATGCATCAAGTCACGTAATTGGTGTTCATTTTTTCTTTCCAATGTTTTATAGATCTGTGTCATTCTGCTGAGCCTCCTGCTTGTATATGATGTCTTCTTTGTTTTCATCACTCCTTTCTTCACCAAGGTATATTTATCTTTTATCAAATTTATACTGAATTAAAAAAAAGTAAAATACAAAGGGAGCTCTGCATACAATTATATACATACACTTTTGATTTGTCAGCAAGTTTATGCACAAACTACCAAACTACCAGTCCTAATTTTATACAGTTTGATGGGGGTGTATTGCGTGGGCAAATGAGTAACCCATCCTTATAATTTACCCAGGAATATATGACTCTTTTGGCAGAGTCTGCTGGCTGAGAAAGATAACATATCTTTATTGTCATTGCACAGTACAATAAAATTTTGTGGGAGCTGTCCTCCAGCTGATGAAATAATACATAATAAGAGAAAATAAGAAATATAAATAAGGATATGATATTCAAAGTGAGCAAAGGCAGTATGAACAGCCTTTGCTCACTTTTCTCACAGTATGAACAGCAAGAAATGATCAGGAAGACTGACTAGTGGAATTTGCTGTTTTACTAAAAAAGCTTATAGAAATCCAGATTTCAGAACAGACAGAAGGACTAAGAGCAGTGCGCATGTAGTATGATTGCTCTCCAGTTTTGAGCACAGATCTGCAGTGTTTTCTCAGTTAGACCTGCAGCTGTAAAATTGCTTTGTTACACATTTCACAAATATGTGAGGGGGGGTCTGTGTACTTTGTGGATTTTTGTTTAGGAATCAAAATTGGGAAACAAAAAATGGAAAACGAGCCGTTTCCTTTTTTAAACAAATGGAAAACAAAAAACGAACCATTATCTGATTTTATTTAAGCTTAAAAATTAAGCTCTGGATTTTAAAAAGTGGAAATCTTATTTCTCATTTTGTGGTGATTATTTATTTATTTATTTATTTTTTGGGTATTTTGACCCAGAAATATATACGTAGAAGTTTGAAATATGACTCTTTCTGTGGCACAAAATAAACTTGATGTCTTCAGGTGAGAATGTAGATGTGTAAACCTCAAATATTTGCTCAGTTTATCAAGATATTACCTAATTTCAAAATGTGCTCTGACATTTCCGTTCCTGCTGCTCTACCAGCTCGCCTCACCAGCTGTCATAAGAACACCTGACTCCCGGCACATTCTTTTCAAACCCCCACTGGTTTTCGCCGCTGAGTGGAAGTTAAACACAGATATAATTCACTCAGATGATCTCTTAACGGGTTGATGTTTGCTTTATTTCCGTGTTTCATTTGTTCCTGAGCAAATTGGCTTGGCTGAGATTAACGTTAAGCTTCATAACTAGATCATTTTATTCAACATTAATGTCTTACTAGAGAGCTGTCAATATATTTGGGAATGAATTATTTGCTCATCTGTATTCCTTGATGTAGAAATGTGTTGTTTTGACTTGTTTTCAATTAAGAGCTGACATTAATCAAACCACGAAAAAAGTTTGGGCTCCATTTTAACAGCTTCTTTTCCATAGCTGTGCTTCGCACTGTTACATTTGCTAGGTGACAGGAGCTACACTGTGGTAGACCGTCCAATTTCACAGCTGCTCACTTGAGTGGAGACGGAACAGAAGTCAAGCTGCATACAGACGCCATCTTGTCCAAAATGCTATTGAACCTGGCAATACGGTTCTTGCCTTTGCGGTCTTCATGGACTTAAAAGAACCTGGACCACAGGTCCTTGGAAGGATGCAGCCCCTGAATTTGGAGACAGTTAGTACTGTCAAAAGTATGGGGACTACTTCCGGGTGAGAATTGGGGGTGGGTGGCAAAAAAAACCCTGAGAAATAAGATTTCCACATCAGATTTTTAAAATTCAGTTTAATTTTGAAGCACTTAAATAAAATCAGTTAATGGTTTTTGGGGTTTTTTTGCATGCTTTTTTGTTTCCGAGTTTTGAGACGGTAATCGAGAAACGAGCCATTTCCCTTTTTTTTTTTTTTTTTGTTTTGTTTTCTCATTTCTAAATGAAAATCCGTTGGCTGTGAAGCACACAGACCGAGGGGACAGTATGTCACCGCTTTCCTAATTAAGCCACAAAATGTGTAAAATCATGAAACTCGTGCTCTGCAGGAGTGCTTTTCAACAGCATGTTTCTGCAAAAGAGTGAGCGAGTGCTGAAGCTTACTCAGGCTTGTATGAGCACAAGCCAGCAGGGCAGTGGGGACTGTAACCAGTCATGCTCGAGTGTGGTACAAGGCTAGTGTGAGTACACCCGGAGTCTAAATTTTAGTTTGAATCTGGATTGTTCCTTGGCAGAGAACTTGTGAACTCTGTGAGGGCCTTTCCAATTAGAGCTGCAATGATTACTCGAGTAACTCGAATAATTCGATTCTAAAAAATTCTCGACACAAATTTGTTGCATCGATGCTTCGTTTAAATTCTACAGCGTTCGGGTAAATGGTAAGGTAAGCGGCGCATTTATCCACATTAACAGCATTAAAGTTCTCCGTAGCTGCGACGGATTTCCTACATTTGGGAAAACTAGACTTTAACACCGAGCGTATCATCGCTGACAGGTTTTTTTTTTTTTTTTTGTTTTGTTTTGTTTTTTTCCTCTCTTTTTCTCGTGCCTCCAGTGCGCTGTGTGTGTGTGTGTGTTGCTAGCAGGTGCCGCCATTAGTACTAGTGATCGCTCGTAACGGTGGGAACCCCCACCCACCCACCCATTTGGTGCCAAGGGGCTCCATCAAAATATTTTTTATGCTTTAATCCCTGATTAGCGGCTAAAAATAGACTTGCAATGGAAACATATTTAGGAGGGCATGTGTGAATACAAAGCATTACAACATTAAGCTCATGCAGCCCCCAGTTTTTCAGCAAAAACACTGATAACACAACAGCAGCATTTGTTTTACGTGCAGTCTGTCTTCACAAAGAGGCAGAACCATTATCCAGACGTGAGCTCAGGTGGAGCGAAAAGGAAACATTTTTCTCGCAGGAGCACATGTTCCTGTAACCACCATTAAAACCTTTACTGGGAAACAGTTGGAGGAGCCCTTCCTCAACCACCTGATCAGCAAATGAAGAAAAAAGAACTTTGTAGCTACTCCATCCACTGCTGTTTGTTTCACACAGAGAAAACTCTGCAGAAAATCTATGGAAGTTTAAATATACAGATGAACTGTTAATAAGACAAAAGTATTTCTTATCCAATAGAATACTCGATTACTAAAATAATCAATAGTTCCAGCTGTATTTATAATTGAAGATGTTTTTTTCTGGTATTGCAGTATGATGTGTGGTGATTTCACAAACTGTTAAGTAACATAATATGAATACTTGGCATCTTTCTCTGTCAACAGAATGGAGTTAGCATCATGGTGCAGGTTGCTCTGGGCCCAGATGCGTCTGGTGAGAAGGTAAGCTTCCTGCATCACTTCTTACCTTGAAGGGGAACTCCACCAAAACAGTTTTTAGGGCTACTGTTACAGTGAAAGTTAACAAAAGTTAAGAATTACTCCAATGCCTGCAGTAGGCTTTGTTTTTGGGGTATCCATATGCAAGTCTGGCCATACTCGCATGGATGCAACATCCCTTGCAGATTAGAAGGGATTTTCTTCAAATTTGGCATAAGGTAGATTAGAATTGGATGGTCAAGGTCACTATGAACTCACAAAGTATAAATAAATGAGGGGTAACTCAAGATTTTTGCACAGTACTGTGTGCACAAAAATTCTTACATTAATTATGGTGACATCTCATACAAGTGGCCTAATAGGATAAATTAGTCTGGACTGCAACTTGGCAGTTATTTTAGTTTTTATTCATTTTAAGGTTCAAAGGGTTTTTTATTTTTTTTATTTTAATTTGGATTTATGACAATACATTAAAATCTTTGTATTTGAGGATGTATTTCTCGTAGCCTCAGACTCAGGCATCAGGAATTGTCCTTCCTTACTTAAATATACTTATTTTATCAGTAAACTTAAACATCAGTTTTTACCAGAGTCCCAAACAACATGGTTAAAGCTGAGCTTGGTGGAATTCCCTGACAAGTTTGTTGTGGCTTTATTAACATCCTGGCTGACCTGCACAGCTTGTTGTAGATGCCCTGAGGGGAGCGATAGACTAACTGTGCACTGGGGTTGGGTGGGTTTTGTCTTAGACACAAGGTAACATGGTGGAGGTCCCTGCGGAACCACAGGCTCCCTCTGAGAAAGTAAGGCTCAACTTGTTACCCATCTACTACTTTTTTTTTTCTTTTCTTTTCTTAGGCTAAATGCTGAGGTGGGTAGAGAGGGAATCTTATTAGTAGATGTTTTAGTGTGTGAAAGAACTAATTTAACCTTTTTGGGTAGATATGTGATTATAAAACTTTTCTTCTTGTTTTGTATTGTTGTACATGGACCACCCAGATACATATTCAGAACGTGGTTAACAGGAATCTAAAATTAATAAAACACATCATGTTGAATGGGAAAGTACTGCAACATGTAGTGTAGTGAGCTAATTATTAAAAAAGAAATTGCTTTATCAGATTTTGGGTGCTTTGAGGCGAATGTTTGTTGTGATTTGGCACTATGTAAATAAAATTTTATTTAATAAGTTACCACATTTTGCAGTAGTTGAAGTAATTTAGTTTAAGAAATATTAGATTGGGGTGCTGTTTTACTGTTTAATCATTTTTATACTCTTTGTTGAGGGAAATTGTTTTGTATTCATATTTAATTTGAGTAAAAATGGTCTCCACATGAATATGGAAGGGTTTTTCTTTAAGTTAGATCAATTCGGGATAGCTGAAAAATGGTCTTGAACTTCTTACTGTAGAGCTATATTATAGCAGGTCTTTTAATTAGTTTTATTTGGTTTTCAGTTTTATTTTGTTACTCTCCAGAGTGGGTTTGCTTGTTTTAGTCTAGATTTTATTGTCTCAAAATGTCGAGTTCCAGTTTATTTTTATTTATTTTAATTTTAATTTTATCTTTCTTTAATTTTCTGTATTTTTTTTAAATTTTGGGGTTTTTAGAACACAGGTATCTGTCAGGGGCAAGTTTTAAGAAGTTCAGTTCAGATGGTACAAAAATGCTGGACTCACCATTGTGTAGACACCCCAGTCTCAATAAACCAACACACAAAATCTAAGAGTAATAAACAATAACAGTCCCGTTGTTTAGAGCTTTATTCTTTCTGTCTGTACAGACCAGACAGATTATGTGTTAGAAAATACAGGAAAAATCTACAGAAATGTACATGAGTGTACCTGCTGTAGCTTTGCTGCATTCACATAAAGCTAAGAGACGGCGGTCAGATGGAAGTGGAACCCAAAGTAAAGCCACAGTTTTGTCATTTTTAACATCTGTAATGCTTCATTTCTCAGCTGCCTGTGGTGATGCGTGTCCCGCGGTTTTTAGCTTGGGCTCAGAACCTGTGTGGGATGCAGTTCTCCATCCTGGGCTACGGTGATATCATTGTCCCAGGTGAGGATAAAGACACTATCATGGTTTACCGCCACACCATTGCCTGTGTGTAATCATGTATGTCTGAATGCTTGTGTATACACTGTTCTTTTGGTCCACTTTGAGTCTAGCCAGAGCCCTTTTTAATATTTCATCTGTCTTCTGTCATTCCCTTTATAATATTAGTTCTAAATTTAAAAAAACAAACAAAATATATATAGATAAATTCAGACTGGATGAGGTATGTGTAATTTAAGTCAGTTGTGTATTGCTTTTGTTAACTGCATATCCGATTGATGTTGGTCTCGCAGGTCTCCTGGTGGCCTACTGCAGCAGGTTTGATGTTTGGATCAACAGTAAAAGGAAGGTCTACTTCATCAGCTGCTGCATAGGTATCACACATCTTACCATTTTATTGACTTTGCATAGATTTTAAACATGTATTTATTATTATTATTATTTTTTTAATTTAGTTTTGAAAAAAGAAGTATTTATATTGGCAAACCTTGATCTGATTGAGTGATTTGTTGGTTTACATTTTTTTTTTTTATATGTTGGTCCTTCTTATCATATTGCATATATTTAGTAATTTTTATTGTCAGTGTTGACAATAAAGCACACCAACTCAAATTCTTTAGGTTGAACTTCACACAGTGCCAAGAAAAAGCTTGCGAGCCCTTTCTAGTTTTATTACTCATAAAATATGTTCTGATCTTCATCTAAGTTGGGTGGACTGAACTGATAACACGGGAACAGTTGTGCTTTTCATGCATTTATTACACAAACTGAGAAATCATTCACAGTGCAGGCTGGAAAAGGTAAGTGACCTCTTGACTGTAGAACCTCCTTCAGTGGCCACATTCTCCATCAGAGATTGCTAGATCTGTTTATGAGACTCAGAAACCAGTGAGGAGGAATTTTGGAACATTCCTCACTACAAAGCTGTTTAATTGTAACAACAATATTCATTTTTATTTTTTATTTTTTTGACTGTTCTGTTGTTCAATTACTTTAATGCTTTCGGTAATTGCCTAGGTGCATCTTACAATCTCCCATAAATGTCATATATTGATAGGATTTTCTCACATCTCAGTGATTAGGCCCTGGGGCAGGTATATTTTGGGGGGCCCTTACTGCCATGATTCAATTTTTTTGATCAGCATCATGGACAACTACCACAGTCAGAAGAACGGACACATTTATTTAAGCTTGTGCTATAATCAGAACTTCATCTTTTAGGCCTTGTGCATCGGGTGTAAGCTTTAAGTTTACGTTGTCTCTTTCCTTCTTGTATTTCTCTCTAGCCTATCTCCTGGGAATGGTACTGACATTTGTTGTGATGTTGCTGTCCGGGATGGGACAGCCTGCTCTGCTCTACTTAGTGCCCTTTACTGTGATAACTTCTGCTGTGGTGGCAGGCTGCAGGGGGGAGATGAAGCAGTTCTGGGCTGGAACCACATACAAGGTGAGAGGAGGAAAAATTGTTTTTGTACAAGTTTGACATGGCAGTGGTGTTTGATAGCTGTAGTGGTATTTCCTCTTATTCTGGAGAACTTCATTCCTTTTGTAGCATCTGTTAGCATTAGTTTATAAACCTGCAGTCAACACTGCTATATTTAAATTCAGATATTGAAGCAAGAAATGTGGTTATAGTTCGATGCTAGGATTATTAATATTTACCTTACTAATATGGAAACGCTGATATACCCTATTTGTAGGCTGTCTTTGTTTAACATAATAAAATAACTATTTAAAAAAAAAAAAAAAAAAAAAGAGGGAGAGAATGATTACTGGTTAGCTCCTGGTCAGCATTCCTGCATGTCAGCTGCAGTTCTGAGGGATTTAAAACAAAAAAAACTTTTCACGTGCAGAATTCCTGCAGGGCAAGTTTTTCTTGTCCTGTAATTGTTTACATCAAACAGAAAAATCCTGCTTGTCAGTTGCAGCTTCATAACTTGCATAAGTTGTCAGCTGTCTTCTCAAGCAAGTCAACTGAAAAAAAACTGATCTCACCTGGCATGTGAGACTGTTCAAAAGTGCTTCTATTGAATGGTGGCTTCAGAGAATGCTGTTTATTTCAGGCTGTTTTTCCTTTCTTGACCTGACAAACACATGCCTTCTGTTGTGACTGAATGTTTTTAACTGTAAAAGCTTCAGACTTAAATGCTGTAATCCCAGGATGACAAATATGAGAATAATGGTGTTTATCTTTGCGTGGATTTCTATAACATGCAGTCCAAAAACATTCATGTTAGGTTAATTCTAAATTGGCCATATTTGTGGATATGAGTGTGAATATGAGTTTGTCTGTCCTTATGAGTTAGCCCTCTAACAGACTAGTGACCTGTCCATGGTATACCCTGCATCTCACTGTATAATAGCTGAGATAGGCTCCAACCATCAGCTGACCCTAAATTGGAATAGAAGTTAAGAAAATGGATGGGGTATCAATAAACTCTGTTTTCCAAACATGTCACCCAACCAAGTATAATAGTCTTCAGTGTTATTCAGCTACCTCTCCTGTTAGACTCAGTGACATTGGTGTTTACGAACCACATAATTCTGGTTGGAACAAGAGATCTCCAGCAATTCTAATCCAACTGTAGGATCACTCTGACCAAAATCTGTAGCACCTGGAGAACCTCACCAAACCTGCAGAGCACCACAAGGACTACAGCTGCCAGCTGCAGTCCAAAACCATGGAGTGACAGGCCATTCACAGGATGAGAGACTCACTGAAGATGTAGTTGAATACCAGTGAGAACCACTGCAACAGTAACCTGACCATCTTGCAGGCAGGGAAACACAGGAAAGGTTGGGCTAGTGGCAACTAAACCTTAAAAAAGATCTAAATGTTGCACCTTAAATACAAAAGAGAAAGGTTTCAGCTAACTATCATGCTTAATTCTAAGACATAGTGTACATGCTTTTATGTTTGGCACTCTCCTAAGTGATGAATGCATAACAAACAAAAAATGGAATTAAATGGAATCCAAGAGCTTGAACCTTAAATCCACCTACCAGTTTTAGTAAGAACTGAATACACAAGTCAAGTCAGTTTAGTTATAAACAAAAACAAAACAATTACTGATATTAAAATAGTTAACCAAAAACCATTCAAAGGAAATTACAAACAAGTTCAGATAAGCAACTTATATTGTTCACAAAGAAAAGTCAGTTTTAGGATAATGAGAGACAGTGTGTTTTTAGTTGACATTTCAATACTTTGTGAGGTAGACTAATGAAGGCGGAGGCTGTTTCAGAGCTCCAACTGTGAATGACTGTAAGAGCCAGTCTACTGTGAACTACTAATAGCTACCAGTCTGCTAACCTAAGCGTATGGCACGGGCCATAAAATAGTATTAAGTCTCATAGATAAGCAATAATCAGCTCAGATAAGCACTGATAGACAAGACCTTGCATGCACTAAATATAGATGTAAGTCAGCAGGCTTCAAGGACTACAGGAACGTTTGTTTGATTTTGTTTATTGCTAACTCAAGATTCTAAAATTTTTTTTTTTAGTTCTCAGATTGCCTTCATACCACCCAGACAATCATCAGTCAAAAATATCACTTTGAAATTTCCTTCTCACATGAGTTACAGATCTCTGGAGGTTTTACTTATTTTAAAAGTTTAGAGAAATCCATGTAGGAAAGGGAGGGGGGGGGGTACCTATGCTTCACTCATTTGTCATCCAGATATTCAAAATTATCACATTAAAATTGTAACACATTGGCATGGCTAGCTGAATGTGTGTGCGCAAGCAAGCGTGTGTGCATGTGTCTGTGTGTGCATGAGAGTGAGACGTGCACAAACAAACCTTGAAGGAGAAACAATTCTGACCTGGCTTCATTTTCATCAGGTCTTGGACCCATCCAGGGAACCTTTACTGCCAGGTGTGCTTCCCTCCAACCCTCAGACCTCTCCCCTGCATCTCTCCTGTCATTAGTGTTGCTTACTGCAGTGCCTTATTGTCTCTCACTAGCTTCTTTTATCACCCTTTCTTTTGACATTTTTAACTCCTGATTTCCAGGGTCAGTTTGATATTCAAAAACAAAATATATGTTAATGCCTTTAAAATACAAAGAAATTTTAGGACTGAAGTTTGGGTGGGTAGTACACCATTTTAACCATCAGGTGTCTCTAGTTGACTGAAAATAACGTTCTGATGTGTCTGAAGTGCCTCTCAGCCACACGACAAAGTGGACTTGTCTAAAAGCTTTGGCCCTGGAATGATATTAACTTTATTTCTTTGTGCAGTTTTTGTTTTGTATTTCTGTTTTTTTTTTCTTTTTTTTTTTTTTGGTTTAGTCATTTTCCATTCTCTGCTCTCATCAGCCTTTTCAAATCAACAGGATTTAATAACTTCCCCATCCTTCATGCAGTTCCCAACATGTTCATGTTGCCCTCAGCATGATTTTGCTTGCAGTTAACGTGGGAGAGCTATGGCATGGATTTTGTGATGTTATCGCTATGGTTTGGTATTTGTAGAACGCCCTGCTGTCATATCTGCAGTTCGCATTACATATTAAAATCCTGTCTAAGAGGCTGTCTTTCTTTCTGTCTGTTACTGAACTAAAATGTTTGAGTTATTAACATGTCTCGTTTTCTTTAGAGGGAAGAACTGACCGCTCCATAGAAGGTGAAAGATGCTGACTTAAGTGTTGAACATGGACTCAACTGCTGGATGCTTCTTCTTCTTTTTTTTAAATCACATTTTAATATTACATTTGCAAAGCAAGGGAATATGTGGTATTGAACAAAAAATTCTTCAAGCAGTACATTTTGATTGATATGAAGAGTTAAATAAATGCTGTGTACGTGCAACTGAGATGTTAAAGTGACTTTAGTGCCTGAAAGGTCTGTCGGGTTCACTTTGGAAAAAAAAACAAAAACATAATGACGACTTTGCCTTTGTGATGATTGCATAAGAGAGAACAAGAAAGCACTTTATAATATTTAGCTTGGTAATTGTTTTATTGGGTGTGAGTTTGGGTTAAATTACTTGTAGCTATTTTGATAACTGGGTTTTCTGTGTAACCTGTTTGTAAGATGTGATTTATTTCATTGCCTTATATTAAATAAAACAACTTGTATTGTTTTTGTATGTGGATTTTTGTCTTTTTTTTTTTTTTTTTTTAAAACTTGTCATTAAGTGAACAAAATCTCCCTCTAGATCAGGGATCCTCACATTCAGGCCAGTGAGCCTAGTGTCCTGCGGGTGTCCTGCAGGTTTTAGATGTGTCCCTGATCCAACACACCTGAATCAAATGGCTGAATTACCTCCTCAGTATGCAGTCAAGTTCTCCAGAGTCCTGCAAATGACTTCTGTATGTGTTGACGCAGAGACACATCTAAAATCTGCAGGATCCCTGCTCTAAATAAACTGCACATCTGGACAAGCAAATCCCTCTTGCTTATCTTGGGTAGGGGGAAAAAAGAGCCATACATACATAGGATATATTGAGGTGGGGGGGAGTATACACCATTGTTAAAATTTAAGTTTTTGTGGTGTTAAAAAGTGAGACCAAGAAATCCTTTCAGAACTTTTATTCCACTTTTAATGTGACATGTAATGTGTACATATGCTGAAATCTTTCTGGTGACACCATTCTGTTGATTTCAAGGTATTCTTTGGATTGCTGTGCTTGTCCTCTTCAGCTTTCTAGCAGATGCCTGAAGATTTTTGCATGAGCTGTTTTTTGGGGTTTTTTTTTTTTTTTTTTTTTGGAGCTCATAATTTCCTCAACCACGACTCAAACTCCAGTTGCAGTGGAAGAAAAATGGCCCCAAAGCATGATGCTGCCGCCACCATGCTTTACCGTGGGTGTGGTGTTCTTTTGGTGATGTGCAGTGGTGTTTTTGTGCCAAAGAAATTCAACCCTGATCTCATCAGACTGTTACATGTTTTCCCACATGCTTTTTAGGGACTTTGGAAAATCGAGATGTGTTTGCGTGTTCATCTCTGTAAGAAAAGACTTCGTTTTACCACCCTGCCCCATAGCGAGACGTACAATTATAGTTAAGACAGCTGGATCAAGCAAAGGCTTTTTAAGCACTGGTTTAATTATAGCCATCCTAAAAGTCTGTGGTATGCAACCTATTGATAAATTTATCATAGTTAAAATAAAAGCATTAATTAATGACAAGACTTCTTTGAACACTCTTGTAGGAATGAGGTCTAAAAAAACAGATAAATTAGCTTAGAGATATCAAAAGGAGAGAAGCAGTTTAAATGGGTGTCATCAGTTAAATCAGTATGTGGTGATACATCTGAGAGATGTAATTCTTTCTCTAATGGGAAAAATATTATTTGTAGGGAAGTTCATGAAGTTGTGAATTCATTATCTCATGACAACTTTGTCACTGTTTAAATTCGATGGCCCCGCTTCTCATTTCCCAGACCCATGGAGCTGCATCCTTGACTCCTGTCCTCTCATCTTAGTCCTCTTCCACCTTAGGTGCAAGCAGAGGAGTCAATGTAGAGACATGAGAGAGAAGTTGAAGTTGCAGGCATTTAACTAAAATCCTTCTAGCCTCATTTTAAACTGATCACAATTTTTTTGAATGTTATAGCCCAAGTACTGCTGTATTTAATGATCTCTGGTCAAAAGGTGCTTGTTTTAAATTTAGCATCACTTTTAATTCTTCAATTCACAACATGGTGCAGTGTGACAAGATGTGACACCTCTATTTAATCCCACACTCAGAAATGGTGAAGGGCAGAAGGCTTGTCATCATAAATAAAAGAAACAGACTTCTTGTCTAAAGAGTCCTTCTCCCATCATGGTTTGTATATTCCAGCTGTGTCCCAAAATAAAAACACTTTCTCAAAGGATACACCCATGCATCCTTAGTTATAGTTGCTACTGCAGCCTCTTCTCTTTTGTATCCTCCAGATGCATTTTAAGCATCAAGGTATCTTCTAACATGCTAGGATTAATTAAGGCAGACAGGAAACCAGGAGGCACAAATCAGAAAATTGACAAATGCCTCTTCACATCCCTCTATTCATTCCCCATATATTTATAGGCCCTATGCCATTACTGCAGGTCATTAACTTTTGTCTTCAGCCTCCCAAACTATTTTCTGTGTCTCTGTGCTCTGTTTTTCCTCGTTGTTATGTAAAAACAGACGGTCTTTTGCCGGTTGTTTGTATTGATTAAAAACTAAAACAAAGCGCACATGTGGCCGCTGGCTCCGCCTCCGCCACGTGACAGTGAGCTGGCTGAGTCAGCCGGCTCGTCATACAGCGTCAGTCTGGAGTCGCACAAT
The DNA here is from genome assembly GCF_007364275.1 of Archocentrus centrarchus. Lineage (NCBI taxonomy): Eukaryota > Metazoa > Chordata > Actinopteri > Cichliformes > Cichlidae > Archocentrus > Archocentrus centrarchus. The sequence continues at coordinate 25,054,866 of NC_044348.1, forward strand.
TATGAAAAAGCAACCTTCCGTTGGAGCTGCAGCTAAAGCGGATCTCTCCAACGTCTACCGGGCTTTCCTTCCAAGGCTAACTGAGAATACCGCTGATAGATGGATAAAAGCCACGACAGACCTCTTCCTGAGTCTCAACGGTGAAGAGAATGGTATGTGAGCCTCTCCGGGTGGTCAGCTGCCACCCTCTGGGTTTTATAGTGTGGTTAAATTGGCGCGGAGGATCGTCGTGACTGATCGGGGTTTGAGTGGCAGGTTCCCCCTCATGCATGCCGTCCTCTGCCTGGTCAGGCACCCAGCTGGGGTCGGGGTGGCATTTGCTTTTTTTTTTTTTTTTTTTTTTTAAATGACTGCCTGGCTGTTGAGCTGAGGCACGTGTAACCTGAAGCTAGTGTGTAAAGTGCGCACAGTGACATGCCGTCTATTAAAGAAAACTCCACACACGGGCGTAACGTTAGCAGGCTAAATAGCTAGCTCGCTAGCGCTAAATTAAGCTAACAAGCTAGTAGAGCAGCAGCGGTAGCTGGCTGATGTTAGCAGCGATGTCTGAGCTTTTCTTCACCCCACGGTCAACGATACCAGATACAAGCAGCTGGCACTTGTTTAAGACATTTCTTCTAGCCGTCTCAGATGTCGGATAAAACACGCTGTCATTACCACCAGCAAGTCAATGCCACCTCGAGTGGCTGCCAAGTCTGTGCAGACGTGCCAGCGTCGGGAAAAAGGTGTAGATGTGCGGAAACAGTGCTTTTATTAGCTCAGGTTTTAATTTAACCCCCGTACGCCCGCTCCTGTTGGGTCAGAGTTGAACGCTTTAGGCCTGTTACAGTGTTGGGGTACTTTTCCTGGGGGAAATAAATAAATAAATCAGACAAACAAACAAAAAAAAAAAAACAGGAATTGTTTTTAAAACTAAGTTCACAACAAACTGAGCGCGTGCGCGACGACTGTTAAAAAGTCGTCAGCAATGGAGTATCGATTCCAGGATTCACTATGGTAACCATCGAGGATAAAGTGATGTCCTTGGTAACCTCCGCTGGACTTTTGCCCGTTTATTAGTATATACAGAGATTACGCAGTTTAATTATAATTTTTTTTTTTTGCGCCTACCTGAGAGTATTAGGGTCACATAAAGTATTACTACCACTAATGATAATACTATCCATGCGCTTTCCTCTGAGCCACTCTACAACTGGCAAACCACACACAGATGCAGTATGTTGTTTTCTATGGAGCAGTGATAGGATCCAGGTTTAGGATGAGGTGGTTCTTTCTGAGGAGCCTCAGGAAGTAATGTTTCTACCTGCCTCTGCTTGCCTTCATTGGCGTGCTATGTTGTTTGGCTCCAGGATAGGTCCTTCTCTATCTGCATACCTGGGAACTGGAAGTCATAGACATGGATGTTAAACTTTAGATTTTGAGAATAAAGTAAGCATTATTTAAAAAACAAAAACAACAAAAATGCCTTGTGTATATGAATTAGCGAAATAATACTTTAGCATCAGTTTTAGTAACAAGTTATTTCTTTTAGTACATAAACACAGTTTAAGGACTATAGGAGTTTACCTTTTTCTCGACAGATCAGTTCTTAAATTAGTGTTTCAAATGTACTCAAAATTTCTGATTTGTTCTCAAATTTCAAATAAAAATGTATTTTAATGTTTTATCTCAGTAATCTTGCCTTTTTTTTTTTTTTTTTTTTGTAGGTTTTTGGCCTTCCACCGAAGAAAACCAAAATATTTTTAACCAGTATTTTCGTAATGTCAGGTTTAATTTATTCAAGCTAAATGCATTTTTGTTTATGAAGGAAAATGCATATTTCTGCATGGTAACACCAGCCTCATCTACATGCAGACTGATTTTATGTTGTTGTCCCCGAAGCATGTTCTGAGCCAAAAAAAAAAAAAAAGATTTGTTTTGTTTTTCTATGCCCCTTAAAATACTATTAAGAAACACATTTATGGGCGCCTGGGTGACCTGGGTGGCTTAGTGGTGAAGCCGGCGACCACATATATATGCCGCGTTGCGGCACGGGTTCACGTCCCGGCCCGTCGCCAATTTGCCCACGTGTCTTCCCCTGTATCTTTCCCCCATTTCCTGTCTCTCTCCACTGTCGATAAAAGCCGCTGTGGCCAAAAATGCAAAAAAAAAAAGAAACACATTTATATAATTAAATACACAATTGTAATTAAGTATTTAATGACCATGTTGTAGTATTAATAATAAGTCTTATTTATTTATGCATTTAGCATTTTTTGTGAGTTTTGCTTCCTGGCTTTGGCTGCAGCAGCATTCTTGCTTTTATTTCTCATATTTGTATACAGTTATAGTTTGCTGTTTTTGTGAAGAGAAAAGTAGTCTAGACCAGGGGTGGGCAGTTAATTTTCCCAAGTGGTCGTATGAGAAGCTGAGACTTTTGTGAAGGGCTGCACCAGTAAGCTGAACTCAGTTCTGCTTAGTTATTAATTTTATCTCTTTATAAGCTTATTGGTGCAGCCCTCCACAACAGTCCCAGTTTCTCATGCAGCCACTTGGGAAAATTCATTCTCACCCCTGGTCTAAACCCATCAGTGTTTGCACTTGCTCGTCTGATCCTGGATTTATTAAAATGTGGATTGGCTTGTCAAATTAATAGGCACTTTTTTGTGTGACCATTTAGCATGATTTAGATGTTTAGGATTAGTGAAGTCAGATATAGGAAAAGATACCTTGGTTATCTTCTACTACAGGCGTTTGGTATATGGGCAGCATCTCCACCTGTTCATATATAGAAGCATAGGCATGCCTCAATGATATCATCATCCAGTCAGAGATCTACTGACATTAGTTTGACCAATAATCACACTTAATGAGTATACATATATCCCTCAAATGGCCTGATATAGTACACAAATAGCATAGACGGGAGAAGGAGTTGGGGAAGATGCACAGAAAAAGGAGGGTCCAAGTTGGAATCGAACTCAGGCCGCTGCATTCAGTCTTGCAGCATATGGTTGCCTGCTCAACTTGTGAACTAATCTGGTGCTCTCGCACTCAGGTTTGACCATTATGAGTACACCATTTGGATACTTGTAGTACACTTCATGTAGGCATAGTTGTCAGTGTTAAATATCAGTGAAAATTGGGAGTTCAAATTTGCTGAGACAGCTGTAATCTGCTGTAATCTCAGAACAGTGTAATATCTGATTGTCCAGATAAGTGAAGTGTGATAGAAAACTTCACTTATCTGGAAACTCAGGTTTCAATCAGGGTTTCTAAATCCTTTCCTGATATAATGTAATGCAAATTAATTTGGCTTTGGAAACATTATGTCCAACAGCTGTTTCAAGCTCATCAGGAGGGAGTTGATGGGGGTTTGATAAAGGAGACCTTCCAACCTGATCAGGTTGTTGAAGTTACCTCTTTTCCTGATATGAAACAAACAGGATTTTCTGCATTTCGTGGTCAACAAAAGCAAAAATTTTCACTGAACCTACTCTCTGGAATTCTTCCTGTAGACTTGCCCAAACAAGTGTTTGTAAGGTGTATTTTTTTTTGCTCTCGGAAAAGTGCGGCCTCCCCTTTTCCAAGAACTTGATAGTACTTCTCATACTTTTTTCAGTGAAGCAGAATGACAGAGCTTAGGCAAAGTTTTGTTGGTACTCAGAAGGGTAACATTCATCCATATCAACACAGATATTGTACTATGTGCTTGGATCTAACCTGTGCAAGAGTGGTTTTGTTTAGGAGTCACTGAAATGGATAAAACTGTCTTCCACCATATATGAACATTCATGCTACAGTATTGATAAAGATTGTGAGATAAACTCGAGAAATACTGCATGCCACCACATACCTATAAGAGTCTGTTGCTGACAGTGTCTTAATACATATTTATATATTAAAGGGAAAGATGTCGCTTTATATTTGGACTGATTTCAGATGTGATTATTAGTACTTTAACAGGCTTTTATGCTGCCATCAGATTTATTATGTATCTGACGACTACAGAATTTGTCATTCACTTAATTTAAACTAATTTAATCGAAGTGTGCTGTGGCATGTAAGATGAAGATAATAGTTCAGCTGAAGATGATATAAATTTTCCATTACACATTATGGCAGCATGTCGAAGGGCTTTTCCTTGCTCAAAACTAGCCTGGTGTCCATTTTAGTTAAGGCAGTGAGTCTGTGTACTTGACAGAAATCTATAACAATTTCCTTACATTTCTGGTCATTTAATAAATTATATTTATTAAATAAATACTTATTTATTTATTTTTTTGTGTGTTTGAGTAAATTAAACCCCATGGTAAAAACAAAAACCGATTAAATAATATTTTTATTGTAGTCCTGGTGATTTTTCTCTTGGTGGAAGACCAGAATTCTTTCTTGCAGGAAAAACTCTGATCTAAATGCCTTTCAGCTGCTCTCCAGAGACTCTTTCAACCCATAGTCGGGCAGACTCCACTGTTGTGGACTGAATCTGCTGAGTACTCAAGAGCTGCTGTAATCGGAAGCTGTGGCAGGTGGAAAACTGGTTCACGTGCCGCTTTGGTAGATGGTAGTTCTTTATCAGCAATCTACTACTGACAGACTAACCTCTCGTCACTGTTACCAACATGAATGTAGTCTTAATTCTGCGAGAAACACCCTATGGTACTGAAGTCTTTCTTGACTCACATGTTGGTTCATTTGAATTGGACATTAAACTGTCTTTAACTTGCAAGTTTGCTTGTACAAAGATTGCTTGATGATCAGTAGTGCAGGAAATAGCATGGTGAATTCACTGCTAGTTACTGGTTATCTTCTGTGCTGACCTTCACCTTAACCAGAGTATTTCCAGATGTAAGAACAAAGCTGAAGTCACCCATCTCCTGATTTCTGCTACGTGTGGGAAATGACAACTTAGGACAAGGTCACGACCTGATTCTACTGGTATTTTACAGAATTCCTGTGTGAAAACGGCTTGAGACCATTGTAGTCGGTCTTTTCCCCTTTATTTCCCTCAGTGTTGGCTTGAGCTGGTCACATGCTCCAGCTTACCTCTGGATGATGGACTCTGCTGTGCTGCTGCTCTAAGCAGTGTGACTGTAACTGAGATTTAAACAAATGCTGGTTCATCAGAGAAGTTGGATCAATCTGTCATGGAGTTTTGTTATTGCTAGTTACAGTCTCTTACGTAAAGTTAGGTGGTTTAACTTAGGCTTTACTCCAGCTTGGGCTTTAGAGCTGGTAGAAAATGGTCTTGCGTCACTTTGTTGTGCTCTGGGATAGACTCTAGCTCTACTTGTGCTGCTGCCTGTATTTTGAGCCAGCTGAGTGACTCTGAGTTTATCTCACACTCCATTTGTGCCACACACAAGCCCATTTGAAGATGGCTGATAAAGTTTCTTTCCACTGGCACTGGATGGGGTTTTCAAACACACAAATAGTAGCAGTCACAATTTGTGTTGTTTTGTGAATGGAGTGCTTCTCTGTAGTATCCAGATGACTGCTTTCCCTCATGTCAGTAGTACAGCTTCTGATCAGTGACTTATGGGCACTGTAAAATTCCTCAAAAAGAACTACAGGGCATTTTGAATTGCATTTATATTTGTTTCTACTTTTATAGCATGCTCTTTATTTATTTCATTGTTTTAACACAGCGCTACCTTGGCACTGTCCCTGCTCTTATCTCCTAACTGTACACCAGTTAAACGTTGGTTTTCATAGGTTCATATAGCTATGTGCACCAGATGTTGAGAAGAAAAACCATCACATGCTTTACAGCACTAGTGTGCTGCTAGTGCTCAGGAAGACATGCTAGCCCTGTATCAGCCCCATGTGGCGCAGTCTTTCAGAGCTTTGCCCAGAGGGCATGTATGTGTGAGCTGGAGAGCTGTCACACTTTGGTCTCATGACTGTATGTACTTCTGTGTGCTTCTTTCCAGCAATCTTATTTGAAGGCTTTAATGAACTTGTTCCCTCCATTTAATAGTCTTTTATAGGCCAAGTTCTTGGAACAAAAAGATATGGCAAGGATTGCAAATTGATAAGGCCTGTCGTAGTAAAAATAAATGTTCTGTAGTTTGCGTCTAATTGAACCAATATATGATAACAGATTGTCACATTGTCACATTGACCCTATTAAAAGGGTTGCAGTCATTTTCACAGACTGTATTGTCTCGGGGGTTAAGCACGGACATTTTACTGACTGGTTTTATACAAAGGACAGTGCAAAAATATAGACAGTTGTTTTGTTAAAGAAATTTATAGCTCTGCCTTTTTATTTTACACACAAGGATGAGCTACTTCATATGATTATGCAGACTTCAGTGTGATGTTTGCTGTGGGGTAAAAGCTATTTCTTAGTCTTTCTCCGTGATTTGATGGCCCAGTACCTTCTCCCGGAATTTAACAGTTGAACCAAGTGATGATCTGGGTGTGATGACTCTAAAAAAATGTTGGTGGTTCTTATTAGGCAGCAGTGTCTGGAAATGGCCTCATTGAGCATCAAGATGTGGAGTTGCTGCTGTTTCTTCTCCACAAGTATTGTTGAATTGGTGTTCCAGGAGGTGTTGTCAGCCACGTATACTACCAGGTGCCTGTAGTATGAGACCCTGTCTACTTTTATGTAGATAACATCAAGATCAGATTTTACCCCAAAATAAATCTGAACAGAATAGATGAAACAATAAAAAATGAAGAGAAAGACCAGTAAAGTTTTGTCAGCCTTGTTTGTATCGTGTGATCTCTAGCTATTATCATGAACATAAAATGTACGTGTTGCCTGTGTTATCTCACAGTGCATAAGACAAGTTTAATGCTGCCGGTGGTTGGAACTGAAAGAAAAAAGACTAACAGTCATGGAAGCAAGTACAGAATAAATATAAAAACATAAGTAAGCACTTTCCTCTCTTAAAAGTTTGGGAAGCTAATGCCAAAAAGATTTTAAAAATAGTTCTGATATAGGTGCACATCTTGTTCCTCTTTTGTGTTTTTGATTGTGTAGTGATAGAACTTTAAGAAGACCCATCATGCTCATTTTCAGAAGCTCAAAAATTTCTTTTTGGAATATTAACTGGAATAACTGGATAATTCACAGTTCAAAATAATGCTATGTTATCTTACACTGGGCCCCTCAGCAAATCCACTCTTAGAAAAGTCTTTTTACTCCTCTTCCTTTCAGCCAGCTTTCTTTTGATTGGTTGCCTGAAATGGCCATATTAAGGCTATTTGCTTTTGTTGGCATCATACAGAGCCAAGAGTTAAAAACAAACAAACAATTAAGCTGAGTATTTGGAGCAGTCAGTCTGAGCTTTTGGCTCATTAATAATATCTGCACATATCCTACTCTTTATGATTTCTAATTTTTCACTATTTAATATGAAAATCTGCCACTGTAATAACAGTATACATGTGAAGGAAAAAAAAACACAATGGCCAAAAATACTATCAAATTTCAGATCTGTAAATATTTTGTCCCTTCATATGTCCATTTCATTTGTAGAATTACTTAAAATAATCAGGTGTCAACATTTCATTGTGTATATTTTGAGTTAAACTGTTCAGAGATTAGTAGTCAGAAATTATTGTTATGGAAGATGGAAAAAAAACTTCATGACAAAGCCCAAGCTCACTGTACCATGGAGGGTGCCCTAGATCTGATGAGTCACAGTGGTAATTCTTTTGGTGGGGGTGGGGGGACATCACATTTGTGAGAGAAATCTCAAAAATGCAAGGCAGTAAAACAAATTAGCTCTTTTTCATTGGCTTAAACCCTGAACCGTATTTATGTATTCTATTACAAAGAGTGGGAAACCTCTTGGAGGCACATTTCTGTCAGTATATTTGATAACCGCTTCTCAAAGTAAACATGGACAAAAATAAAACAAATTATTTTAGTTGTCTCTTCTGGTTTGGTGAGAACCACTCATATTTTTGCCTACTACTTGCACTGAAGTGCTGACCCCATTGCTTCCACTCTTCCTAATGGGTAATCGAATTGCCAAGCCAGATGTTATCTCACCCCGTATTGCGTCACACACAGCCAGAGGAATGATGGGTTCACCAGCCACCCTTGTAACATTGTTGGGAAAAAGGAGGAGGGAAGAGGAAGAGCTCAGCTGGCAAGGTCTCTGGCTGAGGGGTGAGAGAGACGCAAGATAAAGCGACAGTTCATGATCAAATTTGTGTCTATAAACAAAACTCACCGCATTTTGCACTGCTAGGCTGAATTAGAAAGGTGCTGGGTCAAATTTTCCACATGAACGAACTTATCGTAAAAATCCGGGTCACAGAAAGAAGCCAGAGAGGAAGAGGGCGGGAGTGAGGAAGTGGGAGAGTGAGAGTTGTTATGTGTTTTTTGGCAGCGGCTGTGAAGCTCAAATCTTTTGTTGCTTGACATTTTCAGGTACCATGGTTACAGGTTAGCAGAGCACAGTCCTGCTTTATCTGCCTTAACATTTTGTTCGACTGTGCTGAATCAAAAAGGCAAAGGTTTGAGTGCATTCTTCCACAGCACAGAAAGAGAGAGACCTCCCTTTATTCCTTAGGTGTGTCTCACATTTGTTGCTAGTTGAGCAGATAGTGAGACTGGGAATTAGATTTCAGACACTGTTTAGGTCAGCAATTCAGTTAACAGTGGGCAGTAAAGCACAGATGACCTGCTCTATGTGTAGAAGGTGGAGATGACATCAGACAGGTGTTAAGCAGTAAAGTTAATGAAAATCATAACTTTTCTATCATTTAGAACTGTTTCAGTAATTATGGGATATTGTGGCACTGTGCAATAAATATGATTGTAATTTCAATTAATTACATTATAATAAAAGTTATAATTTTTCTTCCAGCTGTTATTAAAACACGATAATTCAGATAAATTGATTATTGTGTGGCATTCTGTTTGGGATCTCTTTACTTTTGTCTCTTCATGAGAATTCCTCTGTGTGATCTGGGAATCTCTATGCTTGTGCATTGAATACATCAGTGAACTGGCAGTATAGACCAACCCATTCCAGGTTACAAAAAGGTGCACGACAAGCCGGCATTACACCAAAGTGCAACACGCACCAGGATTTGTGGAGTCACTTTTAATTGTGATTTCAGTTTTCTGTATTTTTGTTTTGTATATGTTAGAAAAAATGTGAAAAAGTATTGATACCAGCTACATTAAAACCAGAGATATTAGAAGAGAGACATGATACTGAATAGACATTTACAGGAGAAAGATGGTTGTCCCACCCCTGCCTCTGAAGAGCCAGTCAACACATGACCCAGAATACACGTGAGCCAGTCGTGCTGTTGTACAGTTGATATGACAGTTTCAGCTAGGTGGTGGTAGGCATATCTACTTCTTATTGTAGTAAAGCTGTAGAGAAGTGTGCTTATCTTTTTCTCTTGGCTTACTGTGACTGTAAAGATACTGTAACCACAGTATATCGTAGTGCGTACTGGTGTGATGCGTTATCGTTGCAATGCTGGGAGACATCAATATAAATTTTTGAAAATGTGGGGATGAATTTGTACCGCCACTAGTTTAGGTTACCAGAGCCCCTACTCGTGGTGGTGCTTATCACTTGAATGAGGGCAAATTGAATTAAAGTTAACTGACTTGTAGTGAAGAAGAAACGACTCCAAAGTGGGAAAATGTGTTGACTGTATGTGAACAGATAGATGGACAAAGCTTTAGGGTTTGAAAAAGTGAAGCTAGTGCAGAAGTGTTTTAAACCTGCATTCTTCATAAGGGCCAGCAGGGGGCAACTCTTGTGGCAAAAAGGAGTCTTAGAACAGGACCCTTCAGCTCTCTCCCAGTCCCTCAGTAAACACCTGATTTTTTTATGGTGTCTGTCACTAGTTTCATTTTGCAAATTATGTTACTAGTAAGAATTAAAAAGTACAATAAAGCAGGGTACGCCTTAGAGCAGGAATGCCTTATTACTGATGAATCACAACTGTGAGTGTGTGCAGTGTCTCTTTGTTTCTGTAATACTGCCTCTTGCTTCTCGCATCCAGTTTCAAAACATCAAGAAGCCGACAGCAGAAAAACAGTGGGACTTAAATATAACCATTGGTTGGCGTGCTGGTGGTTCCATCTTTTAAATACAGTCTTTGGAAAAATGGTGGACAGTGTGGGGGTGCTAATTGAATAGAAGATGCAAACCCACCACATTGCAGTAAATATATAATTCCTGCTTATTTGCGTGAGTCTTTTTATGTTGTGGTGTGTTTTTCTGCTTTTCTTTAGTTGCAGAAATGATGCATTATATTGTAGAATTGCTGTATTACAATACCATTGTTATTATAGGCAGTGTATTGTGATAGCCAATATATGCTGTTTTTTTTAAATGACAATTCAGAAGTGTCATAACATGCAAACACTGACAATATTATTTTGCTAATTGGCTCACTAAATATCAAACCTACCATTTACCATTATTGGATACAGTGGTTTTGCCTTCTATGACTGGCTGTAATTGCATGCTCCAAAGCAGTTCTAAACAGGGTTTTTCCTGGCTCAGAATGGGCCTTTGGGTGGCGACTATGCAAGTAAGCAAGATTTGTTCACATGTAGTTGGGAAAAGAGAATTACCTTAATTAACAGAAGTCTAGGAATTTGTGGTCATCTTCTATGTTTGATGTGATGACTGATGCTGCTCTTGTGTGTCTGTGGTAGCAAAAAAAGACTGAAAACAGGTTCGGAGGTTAACTCTGTCACAAGCCTTTATACCTTTTATTGATGCTAGAAGTTGTCTATATATTCTCTAAAATTTTTTTGGTCATAGCTTCAGAGCTGTGCATGTTAATTTGGGGGATTATTTTCAACCATTCACCCACTTTTATTCATCTCCTTAATAAGTGGTTCTGATAATTGTGGGTTGAGCTACACTGTGTGTTTAACAAAGGCTTCAGGGAGAGGTTCTGCCAAAATATATATCCATACTGACAGTGATGACAGTGATCCCACTACTGAGATAATACATCTCACCTGTAAAACTGTCATCAGGTTTTCTTACAGACTGAGATAAAAATTGAGCAAATTTAGAAAAAAAACAAAAAAACATTAGTGGTAGAAATTCTAAGCTTTAGTCTGTTAAGCATCTTTTCTTTGACTTAAGATCTTTTTCTGTGTAGCTATAGAGTAAGATAACTGTCAAAAAGATGTGTGCATAATTCTAACATTCGTATTTGCATGTCAATAAAATTCCTATACCTAAATTTCCACTGAAATATGAGTCTGGGAAATTGTGCGGATTAGGATTGTTTTTATGTGAATATGAATCTAAAAGCTGTGAGTGCAAAGTCTTGTGAATACAACTCTAATTTCTTTGACTACGAACTCTTCCCTTCTGCGTGGACAGGAATTCAAGTTTGTGGGTACGATTAGAAAAGCGTTGAAATGACGTCACAGGGCACAGTAATCGAGCCGCCGTTATACCAATCACAGAATGCTCCAAATTCAAAGATTGCTGAAGACAGTGGACCGGGTGGAGCTACCATCTCAGGTATTACAGTATTTATATACATATATTAAGAAAAAATTTACTATTTAAAGTAATACTTGAGCTGGTAGCTCCACCCAGTCCACTGTCTTCAGCCATCTTTGAATTTGGAGCATGCTGTGTTTGGTATGGCGGCTTGATTACTCTGCCCTGTGACATCATTTCGACGCTTTTCTAGTTGGAAGTTGGAAGCATGAATTTGTCCAACATATCTTGGTATGCTGAAGCATTAAGAGTTCCTTTCACTGGAACTAAGGGGTTGAGCCCAACTCCTGATAAACAATTCTACACCATAATGCCCCCTCCACCAAACTTTACTCTTGGCACAGTGGAGTCAGACATGTACTGTTCTCCTGGCAACCAACAAACCCAGACTTGTCCATCAGATTCCCAGAGAGAGAAGCTTGATTTGTCACTCCAGAGAACATTTCTCCACTGCTCTGGAGTCCAGTGGCGGCATGCTTTACAATACTGCATCTGACGCTTTGCATTGTGTTTGGTGATGTACGCTTGGATACAACTGCTCAGTCATGGAAACCCATTCCATGAAGCTCTCTACATACTGTTCTTGAGCTAATCTGAAGGTCACATTAAGTTTGGAGGTCTTTAGTGATTGACTCTGCAGATGCTCCTTAGCATTTTATGTGACCTGCACCTTCATGGCTGAGTTGCTGTCGTTCCCCATGGCTTCCACTTTGTTATAATACCTTTTAACAGTTGACTGTGAAATATGTTGTAGTGAGGAAATGTCATGACTGGACTTGTTACACAGATGGCATCCTATCAAGATACCACACTAGAATTCACTGAGCTCCTGAGAGCAGCCCATTCTTTCACAAATGTTTGTAGAAGCAGCATCCCTGTGTGCTTGATTTTATACATCTGTGGCCATGGAAGTGATTGGAACACCTGAATTCAGTTTGGATGGGTGAGAATACTTCTGGCAATATAGTGTACCTCTTTCTGTGATGTACGAATATCAAATGTACTTGCCTGAAAATGGCTAATAATGATTCATGTATAATTATATTGGCTGGTTTTCACGCAGTGTTGAGATTGTAACTCAAAAAAAAATTGCATATTGCACATTATTCATTATGAGCCAGTGACTTTCTCCATAACATGGTTGGACATTCATTGTCACATTATCACCAGCTAATAATATAAACCTGAGGCTGCAGTCCCACACACCGACACGTATTCCTATCTGAATTACACAATCTTTCTTTTACTATTTATATATAATCACAAAGTCTAAAGAGTACTTAAGTTATTCTGTTGTAGAAATGGAGGCTACAAGGCTACATGCCTGACTGCTCATGCGTTTGTTACCCGTTGAAGATCAGGCTCTGGCTGCTTTGGCTGGGGTTGGCACACGCTTGATTTTGATGTCAAGCTCTAGTAGCAATGTTTGCAGAGTCAATCTTGTGCTAGAACTGGTATGTAGTAGTTTCTGGTTTGAGCATAGTTTGTGTTTTACCACCGTGTTCTTGTCCTTTTGTGCAATAAAACTAAATTCTCACATCTCAACTGCTCAAAAGTTATAGACCGCTCTATCGTTTTTCTGGAAGGAGGAGAAAAGTGCACAGAAAAAAAAAAAAAAACATGTTCGATTACCTTTTCTTCTGCTGATAATTGAAGAATGTGATGTAAGTAATGACATAATAGTTTTTTAACTGCAATGTGATGAATTTAGTACAGTGATGTTACTAATGTGATACCTGTAATGTCTTTCTTTGTAACCAAGTACTGATTTCATGGTTGTCCCATACAGTCATGTGAAAAGGAAAGTACACTGTTTTCCAATTCTGTATAAGGACATAATAATAGACTCTAAAATCATTTAAATACAATATCAGATGAACAGCAACACATATTACACAATGTCATTATTTGACAAGAAAGGAAGCCAAAATGCAGAATCGGTGTGTAAAACAAACTAAATACATGCCAGGACTGGCTTGTAGAACCACCATTAACAGCAATAAATTTAATTGTTTGCTTTATGAGTTTATCACTCCCTCATCATTGTAGAGGAATTTTGTTCCACTCTTCTTTACAACATTGCTTCAGTTCATTGAGGTTTGTGGGCATTTGTTTAAGCACAGCTCTCTTAAGGTCCCGTCGCAGCATTTCACTCAGGTTGACTGGGCCATTACAACACTTAAGTTCTTGTTTTTTTTTTTTTGTTTTTTTTTCAGCTATTCTGTTGTAGATTTGCTGGTGTACTTGGGATCATTGTCCTGTTGCATGACACAATTAGGGCCAAGCTTTAGCTGTTGGATGGATAGCCTCACATTTGATTCTAGAATACTTTGGTATACCATCAATGACTGAAAGGTACCCACATCCTGTGGCTGCAAAACAAGCCGAAATCATCAACCCTCCACCAGGATGCTTGACAGATGGTATGAGGTGTTTGTGCTGATATGCTATGTTTAGTTTTTGCCAAATGTGGTGCTGTGCATTACAGCCAGACATTTCCACTTGGGTCTCATCTGTCCAAAGGACCTTGTTCCAGGAGTTTTGTGGTTTGTTCACGTGCAGTTTTGCAAATCAAAGCTGTGCTGCCATGTACTTTTCAGAGAGAAGAGGGTTTTTCCTGGCAACCCCTCCAAACAGGCCATAGTTGTTTGGTCTTTTTCTAATTATACAGCCACGACATTTAACATTTGTCATGCTAACTGAGGGCTATAGAGTCTGAGATGTAGCTTTTTAATTTTTTTTTTTTTTTTTCTTTTTTTCTGAGCATTGTCTGATCTTGGGGTGATTTTTCCAGGATGTCCGCTCCTGGGAAGATTGGAAGATTTCATGAATGTTTTTCACTTGTGAATAATCTTTCTCATTGAGTGATGGACTTCAGATTGTTTAGAAATGGCCTTGTGACCCTTCCCAGATTGATGGACAGCAATAATTGTGTGGTTTTTTTTTTTGGTTTTTTTTTAAAGATCGTTGCTGATGTCTTTCCTCCTTGGCATTGTGCTAACACATGTGAATGCTTGACACCAGCAAAACCTCTGCTTTTATAGAGATGGTCACACTTGCTGATGATCAATTAATCAAGTGCATTTGATTAGCAGCTCCTGACTTCTACTTACCCTCTTTATTCTTGTGGAAGCGGTAAGGAGGTATATTCAGGTTTATTCAGTTTTTCACACCCTGCTTCTGCAGTTTGGCTTAGTTTTTGTTCAGTCTTTATGTTGTAATATATTGTGGTATTGCTTGTCTGGGGTGGTATTTAAATAATTTTAGAACTTGCTAAGGATCCAATTATTTTTTTAATATGTCCTGATATATAAAACCTTAGAACTGAAAGTGTGTGTACTTTCTTTTTCATGTGACTGTATATGATCAAAACCATTTATTTATGTAGACAGAAATCTTAAGACTTTTTTTTTTTTTTTTTTTTTAAAGGTAATGTTACTTATTTTGGAATTTTACTGGCATAGATGTAAAAATTGAACAGTAACTGGTGCACAAATTTGGGCACCCTTGTATTAAGTTTCAGGATCTTCATTAAGTTGGTATGTTAATCCATGTCGTGACCTCCTCACATTACCTTAGTAGCCTTTATTTAATCCTGGCAATTTTTTATGCTGTTCTCTTGCAAATGGGGATCAAAATTAGAGGCCAAGAAAGACTAAGTGTAGTGCCTGAGTGTTTGGGAGAGGTTTTGTGTGTACTGCATGAATCACAGTTGGTGGTGTGTCATCAGTAGACAACTAGGTATATATCACTGAGGTCTCTGCCCATCGACTAATCCTCTCCCACACCCCCGCCTCCTTCACCTCTTTCTCCCCAGCTGAAGTATAATATCTAGTTTGTCTCAGACACATTCATCTGCCCCCTGAGTGGCTTCTTACAGATTAACACTGGATGGAGTTTGGAGGCTGCAACCTCTCACTGCTCACTCAGCATTTAACTTGGGCCGGATCTGTATGGTAACCATGCAGCTGTAGACTTTGAGACCTGTATGGAAATTGCGTGCAGATCTTTAGAGACCGACAGCACAGTGAGTTGCTGCTGATGACCCAGTGCTCACGAGAGGCTGTGGTGGTTGTGGTTTGTCCAGGAGATGCATGAAGGACCCTTGGTATGTTTCTATACAAAGCCCTTAAACACAGAGATGAAGAGGAGGACATCCAGGTACAAATTGGTCAAGCTGTGGGATGACATGTTTATTGATATGCTTTGGATGTTTTCTGAAGCCAGATTTAAACCCCGTGGTGATGGATGTAACTTTGGATACTGGATTTTAGATGCTTATGTTTAGTTTATGTCAAACAACATGCTGGCCACTTAAAGCTAGCTCCAGCAGAAAGTGTTGCTCTGATACTTTTGTTAGACTTTAAGGAATTGTTGAAATGCATTGGTGAAGGCATTTGAAGGTCTGTTTCTTTGTGGTGAAGAGATTAATGTGCTAATCGCCCCTGGGTTCCTCTGAGCTGTACTGGAGAGGAAAAATAAGGCATGAGGCATTAATTGAAAATTCCTTCAACATAAACCTTTGTTATGAGAAAATGCTATTGTAGAATTGGACTGCTGCTCATAACATTGTTAGATACCTCTAACTGGTATTCCTTCTGAAATCTATTTGTAATGATTTTATATGATTGCTTTTATTCATTCATTTTTTTATGTGTTAAACCTTCTAATCCCCTTAAATTTTCATAGACTAAATCCTGGTTTAAGGGCTACAATATCCCTTTTGACCTTTTTAAGATGTTTGGAGTTTATTATTTAAAGGTAGTATTGTTCTAAATAATTTAAAACATGCTCACTTTATACACTCATTTGATTTTTGCTTTACTTGCCTTTTGTGTTACTACAATCTATGTCATCACAGTTTGTGTAAATGCTGTACAGAGGAGCATTGTTTTCACATCTTCAAATGATACTTTGCTTTAATTGCAATTGAACTATTAAACACAAAAATTAAGGATATCAACTGCTACCCGCTGCTCACAACTGCCTCTTTTCATTTTCAGTCCCAGAAATCCTGGATAGAAAGCACTTTCACCAAGAGGGAATGTGTGTACATACTTCCAGTGTCAAAGGACCCCCACAGGTATGTGCTTAGACCTACTCCAGCATGTCTGTTGGTGATAGCCATGGAAACGGTGTAATTGCATGGTGTGAGTTAAAGAAGGCCCAAACCCTAATGACTACTTTCCAAAGGCAAATTGAGTCTGTTTTAATGGTTATGTCTGTCACTAAAATTACAGATTTAAGTGAGAGGGTAGACCATTGATGAACCTGTAGATCATAACTTCTTTCAGTCTTGGGGGTGAGACCCCCAGTATTACCAATGGACTAATCCAACCTTTTCTAGTTCTGATATTATACTGATACTTCTGCATCAGGTATCTGCTTGATACTGGTGTTAAATCAATAAGCAACAATCCTCACTTTGAGGAAAAGACTGGGAATCTTTTATGTGTAAAACATCAGGATCAACCTACACATTGCTTTCTTAACTTTGTAAAATAACAAGACAAATATATTCACCCAAGAATATAAATTTACTGACCTGGTATTAATTAGTAAAATATAACAGGCTCAAAATAAAATGTGGGAAAAAAAACAATAAAATGTATTTGTTGTCCCTTTCAGTTGAGTCACTCAGTACAGCACACATAGTATGAAATATCATGCCCCCACGTGTCTTGGCTGAAGATGCCTCTATTCATGCCTTTAAGGCAGATGACCTGTGACAACATATGTGCAGCCCTACCTGGACATATATACCCAATCATCACCGTCAGCCCTCAGTTCTTACGCTCTTCATCTTGCTAAGAACACCTCTGCTGAGGCAGGCTAGCTAGCTACTACTAGTTAGTGCTATTGTCAGCTGGCTTGACGTTAGCTTAACTGCCTCTATGCTCGGTTGGTCTGTGGGCTGCCCACAGAGCGCTAATTTTAAGTCTTCTGGTGCAGTGTTTTCGTGTCGCGTTTTGGCATGAGTACCAAACTGAAGCAAGCAAAGCAGAAATCTACTGTTTATCCCTGTCCTTGGGGTGCAGTTTCTCTTTGTGTGACAAGGACCAGCGTGAGGCGTGCCCTGTCTGCCTGGCAATTGTCCATGCTAGGAGAGCGTTTATTGACCCCAACACCTGTTTATTTTGTCGTCAGCTCGATCCTTAAGAGATGGGTGATTTTTGTGGAGAAAGTGCTGGGAAGGACATCTGTTGCGCAGCATTACTCTCTCCTCTGAATTTGGGGCCCTGGCTTCATCTGGGTCTGAAGGTGAGGAGTATTTGGTTGATGTCCCCACAATTAGCTGGGCAGACCACATGGAGTATTTTGATGGGTTAGCTGAAGGCGAGCTGGACCCATGCGAGAGTGCTGACCAGCTTGAACCTGAGCTAGCTGCTTACCAGGATGACAATGACATGCTGGACATCGGCCTGGACTTGCATGGTTTGTCAGAGGATGAGCAGGAGAACCTGTCTTTGGCCCATTGTGCCAAGGCTGCTGCACCGGCTGCCAAGGTGACACCTCAACGGTATTTTGGGCCCAGGCTTCAGTAATCACTGTTCTGCATAATATGTTTTTATGACTGGAACTAATGATTGAAAGTAAACAAATAAGAGAGAGATGTCAGAGCATCACTGTCAAATCTTCTGTTGCGTTGTCTTAACCACAGTTTGCAGTTCAGCAGAAAGCAATCACAAACGGACAAAGAAAATCAGTTGGCATAGCAAGTGTGAAATGCTTCCAGTGTAGTGTTGCTTTGCTGTCAGCTTCCTCCATGCTACGCTAGCTCTCCCAGTATCTGCTGCTGTCATGCGGTGAAGTAAACACAGAACAGCATAACTGGAATAAATAGAGCTACCCCTGTCACGAACAACTGATCCAGCTTTTTGAGTCTGAGACTGATATCTGGTCCACATATCAGATTCAGAATCAGAATCAGAATCAGAAGGTTTTTATTGCCATATGGGTGAACAGGTTCACAGCATTAGGAAATTGCTGCGGTACTTCGTGCTTACAGAAAAAAAACAAATAAGTATAAAAACTATAAGACAATATACAAGTATACAAATTGCAAATATACAGAGATATTAGAGCTATAACTATAGCACAATATTACAAAATTACAAAATATACAGTGCAGAGACTAATTAAAAGATAAAAGAATGTAGACTATATTCCACTAATATGTACATCAGTGCAGTCAGACAGGTGCATAGACATAAGGTCATCAGCGTTTGTGGAGGGTGGTGGTAACAGTCTTAGGGTAATTGTTCATGAGTCCAACAGCAGAGGGGAAGAAACTGTTCTTATGGCGGGAGGTTCTGGTCCGTATGGACCGTAGCCTCCTGCCTGAGGGGAGAGGGTCAAAAAGTCTGTGCCCAGGGTGAGAGTGGTCGGCTGTGATCCGACCTGCACACCCCAGTGTCCTGGAGGTGTACAGGTCCTGGAGAGATGGGAGGTTACAGCCAATCACCTTCTCAGCAGAGTGCACAACGCGCTGTAGTCTCTGTTTGTCCCTAGTGGTGGCTCCAGCGTACCACACAGTGATGGAGGAGGTGAGGATGGACTCAATGATGGCAGTATAGAACTGCACCATGGTCCTTGCTGGCAAGTTGAATTTCTTCAACTGCCGCAGGAAGTACATCCTCTGCTGGGCCTTTTTGATGACAGAGGTGATGGTGGGCTCCCACTTGAGGTCCTGGGTGATGGTAGTTCCCAGGAAGCGAGAAGAGTCCACTGTGGTGATGGGGGTGTCAGTCAGGATGATGGAGGGTAGAGGGGCTGTGTGCTTCCTAAAGTCCACTATAATCTCCACTGTCTTCTGGGCGTTCAGTACCAGGTTATTGTGGCTGCACCAGGACAAGATTGGTATATTTCTTAAAATTTTAACACTAACAAACAAAATGAACCACAAACTGTTCCTCTCATTTCATATCCCAGCAAACAATGTACAAGCACAAAGTACAAAAAATGTATAGTTACAACAAATTATTCTTTCTAGTCAATGGCTTGACATGATTTGTCTTATCCAGTTTGTAACATTTGATCTTCTTGTCTTTTTTTTATTTTATTTATTTTTTATAAAACAATGCTGTTAACTTTTTGGCATTTGGGCTTTTATTTTTATTAAACTAAAACTTTAGGAATTTGGGTTTTCATCATTTGGACAATTCATTTAACTTGTTTAAAATCACATTTTATTCTTCCTTTATTTCCTTGTACAGATATTTTCAGGTTTATTTAGTGTCTGAAGCACTGATA
The DNA here is from genome assembly GCF_007364275.1 of Archocentrus centrarchus. Classification (NCBI taxonomy): domain Eukaryota; kingdom Metazoa; phylum Chordata; class Actinopteri; order Cichliformes; family Cichlidae; genus Archocentrus; species Archocentrus centrarchus. The sequence continues at coordinate 25,074,566 of NC_044348.1, forward strand.
TTGATCTTTTGTCAGCTGTCTGTATTTTTCTGCAGACTTACTGGAATCTTAGAATACAGTGTAAAAATTATATGTAGGCCGTTTCTTAGCTTGTCCTAAAGACCAATCATCCACACTGTACACTTGCATGAGAAACATGAAACAATGCCATTAAAGGGACAGAAGCTGCTATAAATATTCATCCACTTGCAGAGAAGTGAACAAAGAAAAGGTGACTTATTTAAAAGTTTCCAACAGCTGCATGTATTTACTATTAACTGGTCCTTGGATGCCTTCCTTTCTTGTAAACTCACAATGATGCTGGGTGACTTGTTTTCCTGTGTTTTCTTTTACATCAATTATTTGCCACTGGTTGTTCTCTGTTAACTGCTGTACGTGCTGCTTCTCTTAAATGATTCAGAGGTGTGAGTGAACACAGGCTCATTTAACATTAGGTCAAAATGTGGCATGTGACTGTGATCAAAGTTAAGTCCCTTTGGAAGGTTTCATAACTGTCTCTTGGTTAAAGGCCAACCTAACTGGGCTGTCTGCCCAGCAGACAGTTAACCTTCCTTAATGTCCTTAAAGAACTTTCTTCCTTCCTTCCTTTCGTCACACTTTGAGAAATAAACCTCTCATTCATCCTGTATTAGAACAGTCTTTATGGTTACAAATGCTCTTCAAATTTATGTGCACTGGTTTTATTTATATTCACACTGATTGATTGTGTTGCTGTGACATTCCTTTCAGATGCCTTCCAGGATGCCAGATTTGCCAACAGCTGGTCAGGTGAGTATTTGTTTGGTAATTGTTTGACTCCTTCCTTGTTACCTAACAGGATTAGCCTGACAGGATCCATGCCTAACCAGCTGCTTTACATCAGGGGAAAAAAAGACCAAGGGTAAATTCTTTGTAATTCCACTGCACAACAACCTTTACCAGGAAACAATTAAATTCTGGGTTTTATGTGTTGGGATGCGTATTTTCCCTTAAGGCTAGCAGAGGAAGACAGAAAACAAAGCTCAGACTGAATGATACACAATTAATGTTTTTTTTTTTTTTTTTTGTAATAAGATTTATTTAATACTGAAATTCAGGTTTTGGATGGTTAATGTGTTGGTGCAGAAATATTGTATTTTACTTTGTTTAAAAAAAAAAATGTGTCCAGTGTTTTGATTGTAAATTTTTTGCAGCAGAGGCTTGCTGCTTGAGAGTTTGAAGTATCGCAGTACAGTTGCAATTGCACGACTGGGCAGAAGGCCCTAAGGAGGTGGAGACAGGTGTCAACATCTGGCTGACATGAGAGGGAGAGGGGCTGTGAATTGGATTATCTTCTAACAGAAAAAATATTCACTAAAACTAGTCCTTGTCAGAGATCCAGTTTGGCAGTGTTTGATACATATCTTATGGAGAATATCAAAGTGTTTCTAGAAGCAAGCCTCGCTACTCTGAAGCCCTTCAGACAGTTATTTGGGCAGTTATTTTGAAGCCACTGTCTAAATGAATGGGAAGAGTGATTTCAAAACTGCTTAAAATGTTTGGTGACTTTGTTCCAAAATAAACTCAGTGTCTGTGTATGCACTGAGCAGATGCAGTGCTAACTGATGTTATGAATAAAGTAAACCGTGAAAATGTAAAGTATTTTAACATCACTATGATAATGAGTAGATAAGCCTGGCAGCACAGCTGAAATGGTCAAGAACTGTGTGCATACATTAGCATAACATGATTAGCTCATATGTTTTCAGAGCTGGGATGGTCATTAAATAGTTATTAAAGTATAAGAATAACAATCAGATATGCTACAGTTATGCCATTATTGTTATTTTTTTGGAGTCCTTGGGAGTAGGAGTGGGACAGTCACCACCTTGGCCATTACATTTGCACCCCTTCCACTACCACCAAGTTAAAGGTGTACAAAAGCACAGACAGTTATATTAATTTTTGATCTGATTGGTCAATAATCCTGTCAGTAATCCTGGAGGACAAGAAGTACTTCAATGTCAAAGCAAATGTGAGAGCTAATTAGATTTTCCTAACATAACCCAAACTTATTTCTAGTGTCATTTGAAATGAGTTGCCTTGAAGGACTGTGGCCAGTGTGCTTGTATGACAGGATGAGATGTTCACATGCAGTGCTGTACTTCACCAGCAAGTTTCCCAGATGTGGATTAAGCCTAGTTCCAGACTTAACGTGAAATTCAGTGAATACTGAATAAGTTTATGGTCAAGGGCTAGGCTTAATCCATGTTTGGGAAACTGGGCCTACATCTTATTAGCAATTGTGAGCAGCCTGAGTGGATAGTTGTTAAATTTAACAGCTATTTTGGTAAAACATACTGGTGTCAATAACTTTCAGTTGAGCTTGTTTAACCCTTCAGGGGGGTGTTCCTGTAATGGTCTTGTGAAAACAATGAAATGGCTTATCATGCAAGTTCCCTAGAGCCCCAATGTATGTGTCCCTTGTTACAACTGTGGCCATGAACTGGAAGTATAAGTCTGGAATCAAAAAGGAAAAACAAAAGTGAACTATGTCAACAACCTCTAAGATGAACTTTTATTTTCTCAAAGTTTAATGTGAACAAATGACAGCAACAATACCTTGATGTGTCAGCTGGTCACTTGCAGGGTTGCTTTGTGAGAATGAAATATGGCTATTTAATACATACAGGCAGCAGTGTTTTTTTAAACTGCAGCTCACTAAAATTCACTGAGTCGTGCATGAACTTGCAGTCATATGGGCCATGCTGTTTTCTATCAGCAGCCTCTGTGGGGAACAATCCAGACAATATATGGTCTGGATTGGTGACAGGTGACTGCTGTAGGGCTTTAAAGGGAGGGGTGAAAATGGTGTGCCAGAATTATAGCGCACAACATAACCGTAGCACTAAAAATAATACTTTGATGAAAGATGAAAAAATGTATCAGGCTGGGACACTTAATTCATCATCATAGATCTTACTTACTCTGGAGTGGTGGCCTAGGGGAGAAGAAGAGGGTTCATCACTGAGAGGACCCTGAGAGGATCCTGGTTCAAATCCTCGGGCTGGCATCACTGTGGGTCCCTGAGCAAGCCCACCCCCCCAGGTTGCTCCCTGGGCGCCCTTTGGCTGCCCCCTGCTCCATGCTGTGCTGTGTGTACTACATACTCCATGTGTGTGATGGGTTAAATGCAGAGAATGAACCTCACTGCATGTATATATATGTGACAAATAAAGCTCTTTCTTCTTCTTCTACTGGAAGAAAAAAATCTCATCTGAATGAGTGGCAGGTGTGTGTCAGAGAAATTCTTAATGATGTACAACTGACGGAGAATATGAAACACTGTTTTAATGAACATTTCAGCTATAAGACAGTGTACATCAGTTTCATGAAGTTGTTAATGGCTTTGAAAAATAAAACTGAAATTTCTCTTATCCAGGCAGAAAGCTTTGGTACTGGGGCCAAAGTGGTATACTCTCTTAAGCAGCAGCTCAGAGAGGCATTATATGAACAAAGGGATGTCACTGAATATGTCCTTTTTGTTTAAAATTTCTTAATTGTGTAATGAAATTTGGTACATTTATACAAACCCCCCATATAAACAATACTTGGATATTGCTGAAAAAGAGGAAATACAGGTGACTGCTTCTGTCTTTTTATCTCACAGGTAGCTAGAAGCAGACTTTGTACTTCCAGCTGCACACAGTAAAACAGTTTTACATTTCAAATACATTTCCAATAATTGGCCTATTGCAAAACAGTCTTAAACATGCAGGCATCACATATGCATGCGATGTTGTGCTAAATGACTAATGGTTAATTTGGACTTCTGCTGTGAAACTTTGTAGAGCCTGCAACATAACCTACCTAAGTGGCTGATGATGTTGCCAGCATTTATCTTTGTGTGTGGTGCATTATGTGTTACTTACCTTGTGGCTGTGTCCTTGTGTTTTATACGCAGTGGCAGCTGATAGAAACAAAGTAAAAAATCCTGGACTTTTTACCTCATGGATCCCCATTCTTTGTCAGTTTATTAGGCAAAATTTTCCCACAAGTTTTTCTTTTTTTTTTTTTTTTTTTTTTTTTTTTGGTACACATTCATTCCACTAGTTTCAGGAGTCTCCCTCAAGGAATTTGCTCACATTTGTGAGTCCTTATACTGAAACTTTGATTATTATTCCTTAGATTGAAAAAAATATTATTCTCTCTCTTTAAAAGTAATTCTGTTTATCTTTAAGGTGCTGCTGTGGGCGGCTAGTGCGGCAGCATGCTGGCTTCACAGCCAGCTTGGCCACGAAGTACTCGGACGTGAAGTTGGGTGAAAACTCCAATGTGTCCATGCCCGAGCTGGAGGAATGGTCAGTGGAAAAACACACAGAGGCGAGACCCACTGATGCCTATGGTGTCATCAACTTCCAGGGAGGGTCTCACTCATACAGAGCCAAGGTGGGAGGGCAAGTCTTATTCGCTGTTTTATGATCTCTTTATCTCTATCTCTGTATTTCTCTCTATATATCTATAGCTCTGTCTCTATCTATATCACTATATAATATAGTGTGTGTGTGTGAGTGAAAAATTAAGATCCACCATTGTATTTCAAAGGTAAACAACTTCAATCTTGACTTGATGAAATTAAAGCAATTTTTTTTTTCTGTTTGGTAAATGGTACACACTGTATTTCAGTGGATTTTAGAAATGCCAAACATGTACTTTTCTCTTTATGTATTCTAACATGTTTTTCTTGTTTTTGTGCAAATGTGGACAGTATGTACGTTTGTCCCATGACTCGCGGCCAGAGAGCATTCTGCGGCTGATGCTAAAGGAGTGGCACATGGAGCTTCCTAAGATCCTCATTTCTGTCCATGGAGGAGTTCAGAACTTTGAGCTGCACCCCCGCATCAAGCAGGTGGTCGGCAAGGGCCTCATCAAAGCTGCAGTCACCACCGGGGCCTGGATTCTCACCGGAGGAGTTAACACAGGTAGGTGACCAAAGAGACGTTTTTGACACTCTGGAAAGTACAAGTTCTCCTACTTGATGTGTAATTTCAAGAAGGCTGTGGAATTCAGATCAATTTTCAGACAAGGAAAGTATTTTTTTTTTTTTTAAGTCAGGGAAGGTGCTGGGACTTTACACTTTTGTTTACAGGTCTGAACCATATATCATTTACACATTTTCAAAAGTATTTAAAGGATTTCATCTCTTTTTCCAACAAAAACCCAATAGTAATATAAATCACACTGTTAATTATCAAACTTGCAGGTTCATGTTTAACGGGTTGTTCAGCCATTGAGGAAAACAAGTCCTGTACAACCTGTGCCCAGCAGAAGGGAACTATATGTATCTTATGTTATGGTATGTTATCTGTAGATTAACTTTATCAGCCACAGTGCACTGTGTGTACTCTACCTTTTTAGTGTTACTCGCCTAATAAATCATGAAGAAGTGTAAAAAAAGGTTGCATTTGGAGGATATTAAATAATTTTAACTTTTTACATTGAAATCAGAGCCTGCGGCTACACATTTTCATGCAAGTTCCACAAATACATGTTTTTCCCTTCAGCACAAGAATTCTGAGGTATAACTGTTGATGGGCCTCATGTCCTGAGCAGTGAATGACCATTTTGATATAATTATTATGTTTTGAGACAGGAGGCTTCAGTGCTGGTAGATGCTAGAAATGTTTAAAGGTGTCACTAGATCCCCCTTTGATAATATAGTGATTAGACCAAACCTATTACAAATGAATGTGAAAGTTTAAAGAGAATAATGCAGACAGTCTACCTTTTTTTTTCATGTGTGTATACCTGACTTTTTCGACATCCTTCTATACAAAATATAGCCTCAGCTGACAGCTTCTTTGAATTGATGTTAATTAGAGACAACTCTGACTAAATGTTAAATAAACATTAAGTAAGATAGACCTAACCGCCTCCAATAGCCTCTTTGGTCACCGAATACACAATTCTGAACATCACTTTCTGTTGTTAGATATTGAACTGTAATATTCATTTTCTGACATGTCCTACAAAGATTAAAAGATTAAATAGGCAGAAGATCAATTTTTTTTTGTCAAAGTTTCTGTATCGCGATCGAAGGGGTTGGGCGAGTTCAAAGTGGTGATAGAACTTTACGTGTAGTGTTTTTCCTGCTGCTAGAAAATGATAGTCTTGGAAGGCCTTTTTTTTTTTTTTTTTTTTTGGAGCTTTTATATTTATGAAGGTAACAGCTGTCGGTAATCTGACCAATAGGAGGCATATTGATGAACTCCTCCATCGTCCGTTTTCAAACAGGAACTCGCAACAATGTTAGATTGGGTTGAACATGATATTTCTCATATGTAGCACACAATGGTTAATGGTCGACTACTAGAAATACTATGCTTTGGTTTGACGCCTGTGTAGAGAATAAAAGAGGCAGGATAAATTACCTAAAATTACTTGCTGTGAATTCACTAGGCAGTTACCTGCACTGTTCTCATACAGGAGAAATTGGACATCACACAGTCTTTGTTAATATCTGATCTGTCTAGTTGTCTCTCAAATTTGCATTCTCAAATAGACCCTATTGTCTAAAACAGTTCAGTATGCATTGAAATTGCCCTACAGATTATAGTCTTAATTAAATGTTTAATTTTTTGACTGAAATAAATTTTTACAACAAACTGGATGAAATGTAAAATTTCCTTGACAAATCAGCAGATTCTGTGTATGACGGAAGAATACATTTAATATAACTGAATAAATGTGATTTGATAATGTTTCTGCACATTGTTTTGAAGAGTCTTCTAAACAAAAATACCTTTTTACCTTCATTCTATGCAAACCTACACAAATAAGCAGCCCCCACGATGGTGATGTGCTGATGTAGCAGAAGTTGTAATGCCGACCTCTAACTGTGTCATTTGGTTGTGAGTCGTGACTGATGTGTATTTGTAGCCACAGTATGGCGTTAAGATGCTGTGGTCTGATCATAGTGTTTAAATCATTACTCACAGAGTCAATTACCCAGACCAGCGATTACTTTTAATCTGTCTCTGGCATGTTGACCAGTTGGGATGGTCTCCCAGCTCTCAAATTACTGCTGAATCCATAGGATCCATCCGCTGAGGATTATGGTTCACAAACAGCCCCAGGTAATGCACTTGTTGTGGACTGGCCTCGACACTGGCGTTTTGATCATTAGTTCTCTGGTGTTTTGCTCATTTCTTCTTTTTTTTTTTTATTTTTCTTTTTAATTGTACATACTAGGGCAGGGGTATTCAACTCCAGGCCTCGAGGGCTGGTGTCCAGCAGGTTTTAGATGTGTCCCTGATCCAACACACCTGAATCAAATGGCTGAATTACCTCCTCAGTATGCAGTCAAGTTCTCCAGAGTCCTGCTAATGACTTTATATTTGACTCAAGTGTGTTGAAGCAGAGACACATCTAAAATCTGCAGGACACTGGCCCTCGAGGCCTGGAGTTGAATACCCCTGTATTAGGGATGTTCTTGGCAACTAATATCTTAGTCGACTAAACAAGGAAAGAAAATTAGACTAACAGACTAGCCTAAAGCTAAGAAACACTCAGATATCAAGTTAAATTTTAGGCCTGTTTAATGGACAATGTCAAAAACTGTCTAAACAAAGGCATTTGAAACCACTAACCACATTCTTCATTAATGAATCGCACTTTAAATGCTGCTTAACTGTGTGGCACCGCCAGTCGTGCTTTATGAACACTGCACGTTATAATCCAAACAGTGAATAAAAAAACTTAATTGACGTTAAATATTTGAAAACACATTACTGCAAATGATGTTTACACATGATTAAAATATGAGAAAATATCATCTGAAAAATGAATAAATTGCGGCTGAATAGTGTTGCACATTGTGCTGTGCATTATGAACGGTGCTTGTTGTTTTACAATTCATAACACACATCTCAATAAATGTTAAGGGCCCTATTCCAGAAAGCCAGTTTAGCTAAAAACTCTGGGTTTGTTGACCCTAAAATAGTGGAAAGTGTTCTGGAAAGAGAGCTAACTTTTTTTTTTTTTAAGCCTGTCATGTCTGGCAGTTTTCGCACTCAGAATATGATCCGAATACGCTGGTGTACCAAACATATTTGCTTTTCCAAGAATAGCTCTTTAAGTTTTACAATAGGCTACTCTTGTTAGCATGTATTTAGTTTGTATTTTGATTTTATTTTATTTATTTATACCAGGCGTGACAGGCAGAAAGGAAAGGGTACAAAAAGGAGTGAGAAAGAAAAACAAAAACAAAACAAAGGTGAGAAAAGAATAATCAAAGAATGATATCCACATATCTACACCTGCACACACATACGCATACACCCATATACACACATAATCCTACTGTTGCTTGCAAGTAATGTGTGTATGTGCCTCTGTCATGGAACGTACTCACCAATGGAGGCAAGAAACTGTAATCATGCCCCTCGCGATCCAGAGGCGAACGGGAAAGGACCCAGGGGACGCGGCCTATCCACGGCCCACCAGGACATCAGAAGACGAGAGGCCACACATCCCGATGGCAACTGCGCACACACCCCAGAGGAGAAAGGAGGGAGACCCCAGACGGACCCCCCCACGGCCAAACGGCAAGAGTCCAAACAGCCAGAGGCAATGAGCAGCCAACCCCCGCCGCGTGCCGGCACCCCCCGCACGAGCCGCGAATGCGGCCCCAGGGCCCCAGGCGCCCGAGAACCGCCCGACACCCAGCAGAGCCCCCCCCACTCCAAAGAGGCCCGAGCCACCCCCAGGCCACAACCGCCAAGGGAGCGGGCCAAGAACCACGCCAAGACATCCAGCCGCGAACCCCGGGACCCACGGGCACCCGACACTCCAGGGGCAGCAGTGGCAACCAGCAGGAAGCGACAGGGAGTGATAGGGAGGGGTGACTCCCACCCTCCGCAACCATGTCCCACAGGTGCCAAGGCTCAGTGAACCACAGGCCCAGGCCCTGCTGTCCATACACTCACACACATGCACACACACACACACACACACACACACACACACACACACACACACACACACACACACATGTACCACACACACACACACACACACACATGTACCACACACACACACACACACACACGTGTACCACACACACACACGCACACACATGCACCACACACACACGCACAAATCATATATTCATACTCACACATATGACTGTCACACATTCATGCGCACACACACACAGAACTTACATGGACACCAAGTGTGGGTGAGAGGGTACCAGCACAGAGCCAGTGGCACCCCGGCGAAGCAGCCAACCCGGCCCCAAACCACTAGCCAGTCCCTACCCCAGGCGGGGTGCATGAAACTGGGGTGTGGAAGACTCGCCCTCCCCCTCCTTCCACTCAGCGTGTTTGGAGTGATATGTTGGGTGTATGTGAGTGTATGGAGTGGGAAGAATATGTATGTGTGTGTGTGAAAGCTACAGTGCTATTAAAATTGGAGGGACAGATGTGATGAGCACTGTGCAACAGCGCCCATCCACACCACCCCCCAAGGCCCTCAATGTCTAAGATGTAATTTAAAATTGAGGAGCAGGCAGCAGTGAACAGAGGTGGGGCCACCTCAGCAGTTCCACACACTGACCACTGGGTGACACACCTGCCCCCCAAAGCCCTATGTGTACTATGACGTGTTGTGAGCTATATAATATAATTAAAAAGGGAGAGTGGGACATCACGCAACGTAGTGAGCAGAGCCATAGAAGTGGCCCTACTCACCGCAGCGCAAGTCCCCCTCACCCAAGACCCTACGTGTGTGTGATGTAATGTTTGACTGAGTGGGAGGAGGAGAAGGGCCAGGATATTTAAGACCGGGGGTAGAGAACTACCCCCAGAAGAGGAGAGCCAGCAAACTGCTGGCTCACTAAGCACCCCAGTTCCCTACACCCAACCACATTGCAGGGAAGGCAGGTCCAGGGCCTGAAGTGGTCACACCCCCAGGGCACCACCGTGCCCAAGGCCAGCACCCACAGTCCACACCACAGACAAGCACAACACAAAAACACCCCCCCACACACATACACATACAAAAGACAACATATCACACACACACCCACCACATACATACAGATATCTTTCTCCTATACATACACACACACACACACACACACACCCACAACACACACAAATATCTCACACACACACCCACAAAACACAAAAATATCTCTCACACACACCCACAACACACACAAATGTCTCTCACACAGACACACACACACACACATTTGTCCTGAGTCCGGAACCAACGGCCCCCTGTGGGAAACTACTGCTCCCTCGCCTGCGTGCCCCACCACCCCAAAGGATGCGCGGGCACCCCAGAATCCCGGAATGACGGCCAGACATCCCAACGCGGTCCCACCCTCGCCACTCAATGGTGCGCCCAAGGGGGCACAGACCCCCCCAACGCAGGGAGGAGCCCAACCGGGAAACGGGCGACCCCGGGCACCAGGGCCCCAGACCCCACACCCCGACCCCCGCGGAGAAAGCCGGCCACCTGGTCCGGAGCCAGCACCCACCACCACGGGCACCCCAGTCCCACGCCCCAAGACCATAAGAGCGCCCGTCCAAGCCCCCACCACCAACATCCAGAGCCCGTACACAGAAACCACAAGACGGCAGTCCCCGTCTCCCGTCCAAGGACCATCAGACACCCGAATCCCCCAGCCACCTACCGGGTACACTGCGAGACGAGACCACAGCTGATCACCACCACTAAGTGATGGTGCTGATCAGTGGAGACCAGAGAGATTCGAATTTGTCCAACTGGTTTTTAGAGGTGGCAGACATTCTTTCTAGACTAATGTGCTCTAAAAGTAAATTCCTATAGTGAGTAATGCATAAGTCATTTTTGGATTTCCAGTTCATGAGGATAGTTTTCTTAGCGATGCATAGGGCAGTAAGAACTATGTGTGATATATTCGCTTCCATGTTTAATTCACTGATGTTGCCTAAAACACACAGTTTTGGTGATGCTGGGATATCGCAATTAAAACATGTGGATAGGTCTTCACATGTTCTCTGCCAGAACCTCTGAACAGGTGTACAAGACCAAATTGCATGCATATAGTTCTCAGCATGATTGCCTGAACAGTGGGTGCATATATTTGTGTCTCTGAGGCCCATTTGGAACATACTGTGCCCTGTATAATGTATTCTATGAAGAGTTTTGTATTGTATGAGTTGTAAATTTGGACTTTTAGTCATTTTGAAAGTATTTAAACATATCTGTGTCCAGAAGTTTTCACCTGGGTTGATGGAGAGATCTCGCTCCCATTTTGCAGTAGGGAGGGAAATTGAACCATTAATTTTTAATAATAACTTAGATATTTTTGATAACAATTTAGGGGTATAGAGATTTAGAAATTCTGTTACCAATACAGGGATTTCTAATTTCAGATCATTGAAATTAAACCTTGCCTGTATGATGGACCTCAATTGTTGATATTCAAGAAATTTGTTTTTGCCAATTCCATATTTTGTAACAAGTTCTTCAAATGAAATAAAGGTTCCATCTTGAATGACATGTTCTAGATCTTTTTATTCCTTTCTCTTGCCATGCTGAAAAATTCAGTACTGTCTTTTTCTGACATATATCTGGATTGTTCCAAATGGGTGTCAGTTTACATGGGATAAGTGAAGACTTTATCTTTAAAAATTCCCACCAGGCTGTCAGAGAGGTATTTATGTTAAGATTTCTAAAGCAGCTATGGTGTTTAATACTGGGGCCAATGAAAGGTAAGTCAGAGATTTTGACTTTTCCACAGAGTGTTTGTTCTAAATCCAGCCATGGGCTGTCTAAGGGGCTAGGTTTGATCCACCTTGAAATACACTGCAATCTATTGGCTAAGAAATAGTGATAAAAGTTTGGGAGTTCTAGACCACCACTGCATTTTAGCTTTTGTAATGTCTTCAAACTAATTCTTGAGGTCTTATTTCTCCATAAGAATTTTGAAATGTATGAGTCTAAAGACTTAAACCAAGTAACAGAAGGTTTATTAGGAATCAATGAAAACAAATAATTGATTTTAGGCAAAATCATCATTTTTAATGTGGCAACTCTCCCCATGAGAGATATCGGTAGAGAGTTCCAACGTGTGAGGTCATCCTCTATTGTTTTTAGTAGAGGAATATGATTTAATCGTACCAGGTCTGACAGTTTGGAGGAAAAATTTGTACCTAAATATCTAATGTTGCCTGACTGTAGTGGGGTAGTAGTGATAATCTGAAAGTTACAATTTAGAGGTAAAACTGTTGATTTACTCCAATTAATGGAGTAGTCTGATACAGATGAGAACTTATCGATAAGTGAGATTGTCTTCAGAAGAGTCATTTGTGAGTTCCCAAGGAAAAGTAATACATCATCAGCATAAAGGCTTATCTTATGATCTGTTTTTTCTGTTTGAATTCCTTTAATATCTACAGTTTGTCGGATTGCTGCTGCTAGCGGTTCAATGAAAATAACAAAAAGTGAAGGAGAAAGTGGGCAGCCCTGCCTGGTACCCCTCTGCAGATTGAAGCTTTGGGAAATAAGATCATTTGTCCTAACACGTGCATTTGGAGAACTGTATAGTGTTCTGATCCAGTTTATGAAAGATGAACCAAATCCAAATTTGTGTAGAACTGCTAATAAAAATTTCCAGTTAACCCGGTCGAATGCTTTCTCTGCATCTAAAGAGACAATTGTGGTTTCTGTTTTGTTAATGGAGCAGTAATCTATTATATTTATTAGACGGCGTGTATTATTGGCTGAATGCCGACCCTTGATAAAACCTGTTTGGTCTGGATGTATAATAGATGGAGTGATTTTTTTCCTAACCTTCTGGCAAGGACTTTGCAAATTAATTTAAGATCTACATTAATAAGAGAGATTGGCCTGTAGCTAGATGGGAGTGTGGGGTCTTTGCCTGGTTTAAGAAGTAGGCTAATATTAGCAGAGTTCATGTTTGGAGAAACCATGTGATTACTCTGTATCTGAGCCACCATTCTGAGAAAAGAGGGTTCTAGGACAGACCAAAATTCTTTATAAAACTCTGCTGGAAAACCATCTGGGCCTGGGGCTTTATTATTTGGGAGATGCTGTACTGCTTCGTAAAATTCAGATGGTGAGAAAGGTGAATCAAGAGCCGCAGCCTGTTCATCATTTAATTTAGGTAGATTTATGTTACTGAGATATTCTTCAATTTCAGCATCAGATGGATTAATCTGTGATGAGTATAAGGCCTCATAGAAGTCTTTAAAAGAGTTATTTATTTGTTGTGGGTCATGAGTGATATTACCAGTCGAGTCTTTAATAGAATAAATGGCTGTTTTTTCTTTATTTAGTTTTAATTGGTTAGCCAAGAATTTTCCAGATTTATTTCCATGTTCGAAGTTTTCTAAACGCAGCCTCTGCAACATGAATTGTGTCCTTTTATCAATTATTTCATTTAACTCCAGTTTTAGTTTCCTCAGGTTGTTAATTATATGTTCTTGTGGTGAAGCAGCATAGGCAGTTTCTAAAGATTTAATTTTCTGTTCTAATTCTAACACAAGTGTGTTTTCTTTATTTTTCTTATGCGAGCAGTAAGATATTATTTTGCCCCGCATTACTGCCTTTCTTGCTTCCCAAAGAACACATGGTGATATTTCAGGAAGATCATTATTTTCTAAATATGCTGACCACTCCTTTTTGAAATAATTAATGAAATCTTGTTCTTTAAGTAATGATGTATTAAATCTCCAGTTCCTGATTGGTGGTGTGACTCTTTTCTGTGTCAGAGACATAGACACCGGTGCATGATCACTGATAGTGATAGGGTGGATCTGAGTGTCTATGATATCCATCATCATGGAGCTGCTAACTAAACAGTAATCTAAGCGGGACTGAGAGTGATGTACTGGTGAGAAAAAACTATAATCTCTCAGAGTGGGGTGATGTGAACGCCAAGCATCACAAAGACCAAAATCCTTCATGTACTGTTTAAGAATGTCTGCAGACTGCCAGTTCCTCTGACTCACTGCTGTACTGAGCCTGTCAATGTCTGGATTAAGTACCAGGTTGAAGTCTCCTCCTATTATAAGTGTGGTGTCAGAGTGATCGGACAGTAAAGTGAAGAAGGTATGGAAGAAGGAGGGGTCATCAACGTTTGGCCCATATATACTAGCAATGCATAAAACTATATTTTGAATAGTTAAGTTGAGAATTATAAATCTACCTTCTGGGTCTGATGTAGTATTTCTAATGATGCAGTTTATCTTTTTGTTAATCAATATGGCTACACCTTTTTGTTTGGAGTTGTAGCAGGCTGAGTACATGTGAGGGAACTGTGGAGAGGAGAGTGTGTGTGCAGATGTTCTGGACACATGTGTCTCCTGTAGAAACACATCAGCCTGTAAATCATTCAACCGATTAATAATTTTCACTCTCTTTTCCCTCGAAACAACTCCGCGTACATTCCATGAGACAAACTTGAGTGTACTCATGTTTAGATTAACAGGTGAAGTGTTGTGTGTTTACTAAAGATGTGTGTGCGCGTCCTCGCATGTGTCCTGCATTACCTTGTGTACGCATGTGTACGTGTCCCGCATGACTGTGTATCCTGTATGGCGGTGTGTGTGCTGTATGTCCGTGTGGCAAACATGTTGGGTGCAAAAAAAAAAAAAAGTTGTGTAAAGTGAGAGAGAAATGAGACAGTGCAAACACCAAAGAGCTGTTCAAAAGTGACAAAGTATTAAAAAAACTCAACATGATAACTAAACAATGCGCTGTGCATTAATTGTTATATACAGACCTGTAGACCGGCCGCGGTTTAAGTTTACCTCTTATCTAATCAATTACATGCTTTAGATTAACATGAAGTTGCTCCTAATAAAGCCATGGGGTAACCTCCCGATCCCTGTACAGCTGACCGTTAACATAAAGCTTATCTACAGCCACCGTAGCTCTGACGCCCTCAGTGATGTATTTCTTCCTTATTGGAAATAATACTCGCCTCCGATCGAGAATGTCTTTTGGAAATTGTTCGTTAACACTATAGTTTGTTCCACGCAGCTCTCTGCCCCGACTCCTGACCTGCTCTTTTTGCTTGTAATGTTCAAATTTAGCTACAATTGGCCAAGGCCGTTTGTTATCGGGCTTCTTACCTCCGAGCCGGTGAACATGATGGAAAGTTATATTTTTTACCGCTTCACTCGGGAGTTTCAGCTGATGCTGGAGAAATTCACGAACCGAGGCTTCGGCATCCTCCTCTGCTTGCTCTGGGATCCCGGAGAAGACGAGGTTGTCCCGCATGATCCGAGCTTGGATGTCCAGAATGGTCTCCCTCATTTTCTTGTTTTCCCCGGTCAGCTGTGTCATCCCATCGGTGAGTTGTTTCACGGTATCCCTCAGCGTTTGGTTCTCGACAGCGAGCGACGCCACCTGCTCTTGGCTAAACTCCAGAGACACCCTCAGTTGTTGGAATTCCTTGTGGAGAACCTCCACCAAGGCAAGTCGGGCATCTAGGCTAGTTAGCTTCTTGTCGATGGAGTCCAGGACATCAGTGAAGCTTTTCTCTGGGATAATGTGGATGTGCTTGTTGAGCACTCGGAGCGAGTGCGTTTAGATGTTGGTGTGGCCGTGGTAGCAGGATTTTTTTGTGGTTTGCCCATCACGAAGTTGACAAAACACTCGGCGACGTAGCTCTCCAGGCTGTTCAATATTTCCTCGTCCAGTTTGTTATATTGAAAAAATTAATAGGCAGAGGTTAGTATTAGGAATAATTCTATTTTGGTATAAATATATTGGTTTGATTTACCTGAGTTGGACCGGTTTGTTTAATATACCGCCATATTACTTACGCACAGCTCTCGCGTGATCTCAGCAGTGACGCATCTCCCTCCTCTGACGAGAGCTAACTTCAACTCTGAGTCTGTTACTGGGGTAACAGACTGTGTGAACCTAACCTGCTCACTGGCAGGTTTTATCCAGCAAACTCTTGAGTATCTCTCTGACTCCTCCTCTCCTGCTGCACCTGAACCACTTGTCTGACACTCATAAAGTCACTTCAAAGCGATCAGAGGAGGCTCTGCAGACGTTTGTTTTTACAAGGACTGAAATCCCAGTTAGATGTTAGTTCATTATTTGTTGACTGTAACATGAAGCTTTTACAGTTGTCCACACGTGAACAAGCTGTAAGGTCAGAGACAGCGATGAAGTCAGGGATTTATAGCCCGCACAGCTGTCAGACTGTCAGTCAGTACCTCTGAAACATTTACTGTAGTTACTGTAGCATCACTGTTTAAATCACATTGATCTGTATGAAGCTTTAGACACAGAACACAGTGATTGATTGATCAGTCATCGATCATTGGTCGTGTTGTAAAAGGTAACAGAGAAAAATGTCTGGATCCTGGAGATGATGTGAATGTTTGAGTGAAGATGAGGCTGAAATGATTGTAAATTCATTCACTAGTGCAATATTCATTCACCAAGTGCAATACTCACCCATCTCCATCTTCATTATTATATGAATATACTTAAATACAGTGTATATATATTTTTTATGTGTTCTTTTATTTTTCTGTGTATTTTTTTATAAGTTCTATTTTATATTTCAGAAAGTGTGACTTTATACAGCATGGCACTGAACAGGAGTGGCCCTCCTATCTCATTGTACATTCTGTATAATGACAAGGCATTCTATTCTAAAACTTGAAAACTGAACTAAATGTGTTTAAAGTGACTTAAATGTTGTCAGCATGAATCTCGACATATTTTCCACGGAAAATCACCTAAATCTGCGATCATAGGCTCTATAACGGATCCGCAAATCATTTCTGACCTTTAACAGTAACTCAGTGAAACATCTCTGCTGTGGCTGTCAGAGAGCAGTCATCTATTAGTGAAGCTGAACTTAGATCAGATTAGAAATAATTAAACTGGGAAATTAAAGCAGTTTGTCTCTAAATGTCATTACTCATTTTTATCCAGTAATGGCAGAAATAATGAGTCTTAATTTTAAAAAATGAATAAAGCGCGGTCGCTATTCCATCAATAGATTCAAATTTTACTGAATAATTATTTAAATAATTAAATGGTCATAAACTGAACTGTCATAAACTGCAGCAAAAACAGTTTTTTATTGAATAACAAACATACCTGAGGGCTCCACCCTGGGGTCTGCTGCTGTCTCAGTAACTAACACACAGGTCCATCAGTAAACTCAGTCTGAGCTGTTTCTCCACATTTTTATCTTCAGTTTCTGTCTTCTGCATTTTGTTCGTCAGGCTGCAGCTGAATAATTAGTTTAAACTCAAATGTTAAATAAGGATTCAGCTTCATTTGATGAAAATTCAAGTTGGGGAAATGACAGCAGACAATAAAATAAATTCTATATTTTATAACAAACTTTTATTTTGTCTATGATGTTGACAGAGTTGGTCGAGCTGATTAGTGACTCGTCATGTGCCACACTGACAGGCGATCCTCGATCGATCAGATTAAAATGGAGGCTCTGCTCTTTATTTACCTGTTGCCATGGTGAATCCTGTGTTTGGTGCTCCATTGGTGATTGCTTTCTTTCCCTAACTCACGCGCCAATAACTCAGGGTGAACATACTCACAGTTGATTGAACTAATTCTGATCAGCTGTTCTGGAACGGGAAACAGAGTTGCCGATCTCAGAGTTGTCAACTCAGAGTATGCCCTTAAACTCAGTTTGTTGAACATGCTTCCTGGAATAGGCCCAAAATCTAAAACGATAAAGCAATACTATCCATCCAAGCATCCCTTCAACCTCCTCCTACTCCATCTTACGCCTGATTCAGCGCTGGGTCTTTGTACAGCTACATAACCTACTTAGGTGGCCGATGTTATTGCCAGCGTTTATGCTTGTGCAGGTCTGTTGCAGACCAATTTAAACACAATTTTAAAAACGTTATGTAGTTTGAAATCTACACTTTTGACAAGACTTGCAACAGAGGCTGCATACTGCTACATCATCCTAAATTGACAATGTCATTTGGATGTGCATTTACCTACTTTAATATTTATTAAAGTAGGTAAATTACTATATTTACATTTTTGAAAAAAAGGCATCTCACCATTGCCTATGAAATTAAATTACCGTATTTTTCGGACTATACGTCGCTCCGGAGTATAGGTCGCACCAGCCAAAAAATGCATAATAAAGAAGAAAAAACATATATAGGTCGCACTGGACTATAAGTCGCACTTTTTTTGGGGGGGGGGGGGGTTGATAGAATCCGAGACCCAGAGCACAAATTCCATCTTGAACGGCAATTTAAAATAATAATGGATTAAAGAACAGGACGAACACGGTTACACCTACGTTATGCTAACGTAGCACATTCAGCTACATGACGCACAACGAACGTGTTCGGTATTGTTACGTTGTAAACACACTTCCAAAGTCGGCGATATTCACAACAAAGGTCGTCTTTATTAACAGAAAAACGGCTGCATGTAGGCCACAGCCACGCCAACCACAACTACAACAGCGGAACAGCAACACACACACAGGCAAGCTCTCGGTCTTTTTCTCTCTCTCCATGCTGCCTTCACGAACCTCCCGAACAGTCCGAAATCCCACAACATCAACACGCTCTCTAACTAAGAGAATCGCTACAGTATGTTAACGTAACATTAAGTTATTCAGATAACCATAGCATAAAGAACATACTAACAAGTTAACCAAACCATCAATCCATTGAATTCTTCATCCTCGGTGTCACTTCTAAACAATTCCGTACACTCCGTAGACGAAGCGCCGCTTCCTCTTATGTGTCGCGTTAGTCAGACTCCTCGTCAGCTGCAGTTCCAATTATTCCAGCCTTTCTGAATCCCAACAGGATGGTTTGTCACTGAAGCCCATGTTTTCTTGATCCATCCAATGACTTCCAGGAAAGTTGGGTGGCGCATTCTCCCAGTTGCCGTTAAGCTGTGCTCTCCATCCACTGCGCCCACAGGTTACGCAAGACTGCCTTAAAGCTGCAGTTCACGGAGATGTCAAGTGGCTGGAGTATTTTGGTTCATGTGTTATAAATGTCACATATACGTCGCTCCGGAGTATAGGTCGCACCCCCAGCCAAACTATGAAAAAAAGTGCGACTTATACTCCGGAAAATACGGTACTAAAATTTACCATAGGATCCAGACTTTTTTTTTTTTAAATGACATGGGAAAAAAAAATGTCCTGTAACATTTTGTTTCACGTGCTCAATATATCTATAATGAGCGCAACTGCACACAATTGCAACGTCTCCATAACAGAGAAGAACATGTAAGTGCAAGACTTGCACATCACATCATTAAAAATAGTAAAAATTTGAGAGGAAAATTGTTATATCAAATGATAATATACAGTTGAGCTAAAACCAGAAGTTTACATACACTATATACAGTGGCTTGCAAAGTATTCAGCCCCCTTTAACTTTTCCATATTTTGTCACATTACAACCACAAACATAAATATATTTCACTGGAATTTAATGTGAAAGACCAACACAAAGTGGTATACAATTGTGAAGTGGAAAGAAAATTATACATGATTCAAAAAATTTTTTACAAATAAAAAAACTGAAAAGTGCGGTGTCCAAAAGTATTGAGCCCCCCCTGAGTCAATACTTTGTGGAACCACCTTTTGCTGCAATTACAGCTGCAAGTCTTTTAGGGTATGTATATAAACTTTTGACTTTGCATAAAGTAATAAAAATGCCTTAAAAAAATTCTCATTACTTTGGCATTTGGCAGATATAAATAATTTTGTCAATCCTAATTAACCTAAAACAGAAAAGGCTCATTCTGATTTAATGTCAGACAGTGAGAAAAACATGCATATGTGTCTTTTTATATCGTGTATGTAAACTTCTGGTTTCAGCTGTATTATTTAGGATATAATATTAATTTTATTTTACTTTACGAGAGCATCTGGCCCTCACACTGTCTGCTGAGAAAAATTCTGGCCCTTGGACAAATATAGTTGATGCTATATTGCGACCCATCCAAATCATTGAAGTCAGGTATTCCAATTACTTTTATGGCCACAGGTGGATAAAAGGCATGCAGGCATGCAGACTGCTTCTACAAATATTTGTGAAAGAATGGGTCGCTCTCAGGAGCTCAGTCAATTCCAGCGTGATACTGTGATAGGATGCCACTTGTGCAACAAGTCCAGTCATGAGATTTCCTCACTACTAAATATTCCATAGTCAGTGGCATTATAACAAAGTGGAAGCAATTGGGAATGACATGAAGTGGTAGGCCACATAAAATGACAGTGCAGGGTCGGCAAAGGCTGAGGCACGTAGTAAACAAGATCACCAACTTTCTGCTGAGTTGATCACTACAGATCTCCATACTTCATGTGGCCTTCAGTTAACTCAAGAACAGTGCATAGAGCTTCATGGAATGGGTTTCCATGGCTGAGCAGTTGCATCCAAGCCTTACAACACCAAGTGCAATGCAAGGTGTTAGCATGCCCCCACTGGATTCTAGAGTAGTGGAGACGTGTTCTCTGGAGTGATGATTTACTCTTCTCCGTCTGGCAATCCGATGGACGAGTCTGGGTTTGGTGGTTGCCAGGAGAACGGGACTTGTTTGACTGCATTGTGCAAAGTATAAAGTTTGGTGGAGGGGGGATTATGATTTGGGGGTTGTTCTTGAGTAGTTGGGCCCAGCCCTTTATTTCCAGTGAAAGATTGGTTAAAGGTATCTAGAAAATCCATTTTTAATGATTAAAGATTATACTGAAATCTTTTGACTTGAGGAAAAAGATTTGTTTCCAGTATTAATAAGGAATATTTTTGCAGTAAAAACCTCTGTAAGAAATAATAAAAGCTTACTTCCTGAAATAATTGTTTCTACAGGTGTGGCAAAGCATGTGGGAGACGCTCTCAAAGAACACTGTTCAAGATCATCGAAGAAAATTTGCACTATCGGGATCGCACCCTGGGGAGTGATTGAAAATAGGAACGATCTCATTGGCAGAGATGTAAGATACAGCTCATAGTGTCTCACCTGAATATTAATGAACTGCAGAAGTTATTGTGTGTGTATTTTGTTCTTATTCCCTTTTCTGCTTTTAATCGTGGCACATTTCCACACTGCAGATTATCGCTCCATATCAGACACTACTGAATCCTCTCAGCAAACTGAACGTTCTCAACAGTCTCCATTCCCATTTCCTCCTGGTGGATGATGGAACGGTGGGCAAGTATGGCGCTGAGGTCAAACTACGGCGGGACCTTGAGAAGCACATCAACCTCCAGAAAATACATGCCAGTAAGAAAATAAATATACAGTTCATTCATTTAAGAGTTCATGCTTCCTGATACAGCAAAGGACACATATGTGCACATATGTACAGTCAGATAAACATGGATAAGGTCCCCTTGCAGCTGACTTTGTGCTGTGTGTGCGGAGACTGCAATGTGCTTGGGAGTGTCACTCTTGTGAGATCTGGTGAGACTCAACACGGCAACCACTGGTCGCTAGATTGCAAACAATCTTCATTGTATTCAAAAATGAATACAGCTCCCAATAAATCTTGAACTTCATACTGCCTTTGGAACTAGACAAATTGGATTTTACTGATAGCCGTTGCACCATGAACAACAGACGACAAGAAGAAATTCAAGGCCGGTCCACAAAACTTTTAAAGACTGACACAAACCACTGAGTGGTCTTAAATCTTAACCAGCTACTCCTCCTGGACATTTCTGCAGAGAGGCGAGCAGCATCCTCTTATCCATAAAACCTAAACTATGTACAGAATATTGAGAATATTGTTCAGTTGTAACAAATACAGAAAAATACACTCACATTTTAAATCATTCATCTTCCACAAATCCATCAAATTCCTCATCTTCAGTGTCTGAGTTGAACAGTTGGGCGACTTCGGCATCAAGCATGCCGGGTTACCTCTCGTCATTATCCGAGTCAGTCTCGTTGTTAGTTTTGTTTTAGTTGCGGCACACAGCAACCATTTAATCGTTAATAAAAGGGCAACTTTTGCTGGCAATCTCTCGCCATCTTCTTCAACATCTTAACAAACACTACAATATATTCTTTATTAATGAGGATAAGAACAAGTCATTTCTTCATTTTATATATAAGCCCTTCATAAATCCTGTGCACCTGTCTATTTACCGATATAAGCAAAGATAAAACATTAAAAAAAAAAAATCCCTTAACACAACACCAGAAACCTGAAAACTGCGCTGTCACCGTGTTTTGTGTACATACAGCGCTCGTGCTGCGTCCCTTCATAAGCTGTGGCATCACCTGGACCCCTCTTCAGCACCGAGGGGGACATCACATACACCCCCAGACCTCGATTCGTCCTTTAGCTACTTCTTGCCATTTTTGAGACAGCCAATAGCGAGTTTTGTTGCACAGAAGTTGGCAACAGTGCCGGCTGCTGATCGCCAGATTACGCACAAATATCCGGGACAGCATAGATGAAAACTACCATCCACTTGTCATCAGTGGTGCTGAGGTGGAAAGAGTGGATACTTTCAAGTACCTGGGAGTGACCATCTCACGGGACCTGTCCTGGACTCATCACATTAACATCACTGTGAAGAAGGCCAGACAGCGTCTCTACCTCCTCAGGCGGCTGAGAGACTTCAAGCTCCCACTCAAGGTGCTCAGGAACTTTTACACCTGCACCATCGAGAGCATCATGCATGGGAGCATCACCACCTGGATGGGAAACTGCACCAAGCAGGACTTCATAGCCCTAAAAATGGTGGTTCGTTCAGCTGAACGGACCATCAGAACCACCCTCCCCAACCTGCAGGACATTTACACCAAGCAGTGCAGGTTGAGGGCTCTGAAGATCCTAAAACAGCCCAGCCACCCCGGACACTCTCTCTTCTCCCTGCTCCCATCAGGCCAGCATTACCGCTGCCTGAGGGCTAAGACTGAAAGGTTGAAGAAGAGTTTTTACCCACAAGCCATCTGTCTGCTCAACTTTGAGCCCTAACTGGACCATTATTGCACAATGTACATAATATAATAATCTATAATTCTGTGTATAGTGTATAGTATATAGTGTGTTACTTTTTATTCTCCTTATTTATATGTGTGTATGTATATATGGCTGCAGGTACAAAATACATTTCACTGTGCATTGTACTGTGTATAATTGCGCATGTGACAAATAAACACTATCTTATCTAAATAGACCAAATTCATTATCGTTTTCTGCAGTTTACTGTGTATGGTTTCCATTTTTTGGAACAATGCTTCCGCTTCTTGCTGAATTTATCTCCGGCAGCTTTGGCTGCTTTCCACACCTGCTGCGTCGGACTCACAGCTTGTTCCTGTCTAATATCGTCAGTAGAGTCATTTTGTGAATCGATGATGGCCTATTTTAGAGATTTCAATGAGGCCTTTGAACTGATCTGCCAGTCCAGAGGCCATATCGCTGGAGACCACGGAATGGTGCAGTGGTGTAGATGCCTTGGCCATTGGCGGTCAGACGGCAGCGCTCAACTATTTGAAAAGCGTACGTCGGTTCTACCCCCCTCCCCCCTGTCGTACGCTTTGTACACTCTGGAAAATGTCGATATTTCTGAAGCGTCCCTTACCAAAGTCGCACTAAAACATTTTGAAAGATTTTTGAGCGCAGTGTACCACATAAAATTGGTTCAAGGTCAGTAAGCACAACAAGAATTCATACAGTAAGGCGCACTGGATTATAAGGCGCACTGCTGATTTTTGAGAAAACTGAAGGATTTTAAGTGCACCTTATAGTCCCAAAAATACGGTAAAAGCACTTGTTCAAGAAAATAAAACACTACAAACCTTGGTCAGTACTCCCACCACCAAGATGAACTTTGGCTAAAATGAAAAACAAAACCATTTTTGATTGAAAAACTCAGAGCAAGAGGAACAGTGTGGTCTTTTTCCAACATATAAGAACACAAATCAGATGATCCAGGAAAACTCCAAAAGACAATGCCAGTAGCATTACAACTCACTGTATACACTGACTTAGACGCAAAAAAACTCAATAACCCAGGCTGAATGTTGCTGAGTTTGAACATGATAAACATAATCAGGGTTCGTACGGGTGCTGGAAATCCTTGAAAATGCTTGAATTTTAATGTTGTCCTTTTAACGTTTGAAATGTGCTTGAATTTTGGATATGGTGCTTAAAAGTGCTTGAAAATGTAACTTTATTTCTTTCACAACAAATAACTCTGTTACTGAATAGGTGTCTTACGAGATGGATAAATAAAAATGAGTCGGAAAGTGTAAACTGAAAATTTCTCCGCCTCAGCCTGGCTTGCACATCTGCGCGTGACCTGTCAGTCTGTTTGTGACCCCGCCCCCCGAAGACGGGGGAGTTGAGTGCGCAAACATGCCGGGAGGTTGCCGTTTTAATGAGTCTTGGCTGGAAATTGACAAATACAAATTATGGCTAACAGAAGGACCACATCCACGAGTAGCCTCCTGCAAAATCTGCAAAAAGAATTTGCAACTTTTCACAATGGGGGAGTCTGCGCTGTCGAGTCACATGAAAGGTAAGTCCTAGTAGAATTTTCGAGTATGTGCACGTTACACAGTAATGCTGATTTGTTTATGCCCGCTAGCTAGCGAATTCGTTGTGTGTGATGCACTGTGGCACCGCTAGTATAGCATGTTACTTGTGACATGGTAATTTATGGGCTACTTGGTGAGCTTAGCCGACATTACTTAACAGTAACAGTAATGTTAGTTACAGTGATCCCTCGCTTATCACGGTTCCAGAGACCCCCCACGATAGGTGAAAATCCGCGAAGTAGCGGTGTTATATTTAAGTTGTTAGAGACCAAAAAGAAGAATACTAGTATTACTTTCTATTTTAATGCATTTTGAAATCTGCAGATTTTTTTTCAAGTATTAACTTGGTTCCTTAGACAACACCTGGGTTTTTGCTACTGTAAATGGGTTGTGATAAGGAATACTATGGGCAATCTTTGTGCTAAGGAGGTTTTAAACTCCTGTGTATTCAGTGGTTGAGTACAGGCCTATTTCTGCTAGCTACTCCCAAGCTTCTTGTTCATCTGATGTTTGACTTAAGCTGAGCAGCACAGTGCTGACAGAAAACATAATAAATGTCTTTATCTAATAAAGGCTAGATAATACTTAAAGGCGATTTTCTTCTTGTTTTCACTTCAGTGTGTTATTAGAAGAAAGTAATGGTAATAAGGAGGGCTGATCCAAATGGACACAAAGAATGGTCACTTTAGGAGCTACTGATGCTCAAGTTCCTCGACATTTTCTCAAAACCTGTTTGTGGTGAGCATCTACATGTCAAACAACAGAAATGGCTTCAAGTTCACATTGAGGCCTGTGCGACTCAGTCAGCCACGAGCCAGGGATTGTTGCAATACAATGTGCAATGTATGCACTGCCCTCCACTCCAGTACACAAAAGTATATACATTTTCTCATATGAAGAATAAATTAAGGCCACTTGCTCATAAAGGAGGTGGACAGTACATTATAATTGTAAATAATATTACAGATAGATGAAATAAATAAATATAAGGTTGCTTGTGAATTGTCATTCTTCTGTGTTGAAGTGAGTTGTATGTAATGTAAATAATGTAAGTATGTAATTTGGTCAGAGTCTCTCCCAATTAGTGCTACTCTCCATGCCATGCCTGTACATCATGTTATTAGTAGAAAGAGATTCAACACTTTAAAGGTGATTATTTAGGACTTCAACAATAATACAGACAGCAACATAGTTAAGCATCTTACTGATAGTTGTATTGAGAATGAACCTAACATTTCCCTCCTATTTTTGGTGCTCTATAGGAAAGAAGCATCAATATTTGATGAGAAGACTTATGAATCCAGGTCCTACAGTGGAGGATTTTTTTCCAGTGGACAAACAACACCTCAAACAGCACAGCTATGTCCACATCAACACCCAACAGAGTGGAGAGTGACAGTGCTGTGGAAGCAGCCGGCGGAGTAGCAGCAGGAGTTGCCCCTCTACCACTCACAGAGTCCACTAATCCACATCAGACTACCACCAGGACCACAAGCACCATAACATCATTTGTTACCTCGAATTCAACACTAAAAGCAGAAATTTGCTGGGCAACAAAAGTTGTAACCAGCCACTATTCATACAAATCGTGTGAGAATGTAGGGGACGTTTTCAGAACCATGTTCTCTGACAGTGACATAGCAAAGCAGTTTACTGGAGGGGAGCGAAAAGTAGCGTATCTCACCACGTTTGGGATTGCTCCTTATTTCTCTTCCTTAATGAAAGCTAATGCCAAGAAAGAGTCTGAATATGTACTTCTTTTTGATGAAAGTCTGAATAGGCAAATTAAGAAATGTCAGCTTGACATGCACATGAGATTCTGGAGTGATAACCAAGTAAACTCACGGTACCTGACATCATTTTTCATGGGCCACCACACTGCAGAACATATGTATGAGAAGATTGAAAAAGTGTGTTCTGATATAGGCTTCCAGAACTTGATTCAGCTGTCGATGGATGGCCCAAATGTGAATTGGAAGACCTTCTCACTGGCCCAGCAGAACATTGAACAACAAACAGGCAAAAAAAATGTTAAATATTGGAAGTTGTGGTTTGCATATACTACACAATGCCTTCAGAGCAGGGTGTGCATCCACAGACTGGGATCTGGGAAATGCTCTGTCCAGCCTTAAATGGCTATTCAAGGATGTTCCAGCTCGTAGGGAAGACTATACGAAAGTGACTGGTTCCACATCCTTTCCACTTGATTTCTGTAATCATCGATGGCTAGAAAATATAGAAGTGGCTGAGCGTGCCCTTCAGATCTTGCCCTCTCTGCAAATGTACATCAATGCTGCCAAAACTAAAACTGTAACAGAGCCAATTACAAAGTCTTTCAAAACTGCTCAAATGATTTTGCAAGATGAACTCTTCTCAGCAAAGCTCAACTTCTTTCTCATGGTGGCTAGGGAAATCACGCCATTTTTAAAGTTATACCAGACTGACAAACCCATGCTGCCGTTTATGTGCAGTGATCTCACACATACAATGAGAAGTTTAATGGAGAGGTTCATCAAGCCCAGTGTCATGAAGAATGCAACTACCCCTATAAAGCTTCTTCAAGTTGACTATGCTGATCCAGTCAACCACATGGATGTCACCAAACTAAGAGTTGGATTTGTCACAGAACGAGCCCTAGAGGAGCACATGAAGAAGAACTCAGAAGCTGAGAAGCCAAGGCTGGAATTCAGGCAGAACTGCAAGCTGTTTTTGCTGAAAATTGTCGCCAAGCTCTTTGAACCACTTAAGTATCCTCTTGTGAGAAGCCTGTCAGTTTTGGATCCAAGGGTGCTCCTCGAGAGCAAAGATCTAAGTACCCGAAAACTCACCACTATTCTACGACTCCTTGTGGAAGCTGGCCGTATTGAAGAAAAATGCTGTGATGAAATTCTGAGGGAGTTTGGTCATTTTCATGACAACAGCATGATTTCGGCATCAGATTCTTTCAGGAACTTCAACCCACAAAGCGAAAGGTTGGATGAATTTTACCATGGACATTTATCCAACAAACCAGACTTTCACCACCTATGGAGGGTATTAAAACTCGTCTTAGTCCTCTCACATGGTCAAGCCTCTGTTGAAAGAGGTTTTTCAGTTAACAAGGTTATGGTTAAGAACCTTAAGGAGCATTCCCTGATTGCTCAGCGGATCATTATTGACCATGTGAACCATATTGGAGGTTTGCTCAACATAGTGTACACAAAGGAGCTACTCCTGTCCGTAGCTGCTGCCAGGCAGAAGTATCACATCTATCTTGATGAACAAAAACGTCTAAAGCATAATGAACAAAAAGCACAGAAGAGGAAAGGACTCATGGATGAGATAACAGAGATGAAAGCCAAAAAGAAGAGAATGGAGGAGGATATGAGGGCTCTCCTAAAGTCTGCTGATCGGAATGCAGAAAAAGCTGAGTCGGAAGGAAAACTGTACTTCATCTCAAAATCCAATGGACTTCGAAGAGCTGCAAACAAAAAGGAAAAAAGTCTGGAGGATTTGGAAAAACAGCTAACTGACAAACTCAAGAAACTGAAAGACACTTCTTAATAGGCCCCACTCTTTTTGGCTTTACTATGCAGTATTTTGTGATGTCTGGTTCAGTTTTGTTTTTGAACATAAAGGGATAAATACCTCTGACAAGTTGATTTGTTCACATTTGCACATAATGTTTAGGTGAAATATGCATTTTGAGTTTATGCACTATATGTATACGATAACTTTTTGCCTCTGCAGTATTTTGTTTTGTGGGGTTTTTTTGTTTACAGAAAGGAAAAAAGGACATTGAGATCAACCTAAGATTTAATTTGCACATGGTCTTACAGAGATAATGTGAAGTGAAATGTGTATTTTTGAGTTTATGCAATATATATATTCATATAAAGCTATTTTTTGCCCTACCAGGTTGCCCCATATTTTTTGCACTATTGAGTCTTTAATTGCAGTCAAGTCAAGTTTATTTATATAGCCCATTTAAAACAACAACGTTGACCAGAGTGCTGCACATTAAAGTGTATAACCCCAAGAACTCCACTTAAATCAGAAAGTCTGCACAAACACAATGTTAAAAGACAATAAATAAGCTAAAATAAATTTAAAAATGCCATAAAAAGCCATTGTCTTAAAGGAGGTAGCACTGCAGCCAAATGCTAAGGAAAATAAATGTGTTTTTAGTAAAGATTTAAATGTATGTATCTGAGCTGTGCGTATATGGAGAGGTAGATTATTCCATAGTTTTCGTGCTGCTGCTGCAAAAGCTCGATCATCTCTCTGTTTCAGTGTAGTTTTAGGCCTCTTTAAGAGCAGCTGGTTAGAGGACCTCAAAGCTCTTCCAGGGGTGTGACTGTGAACAGCTGTGAACAAAAAAAGAAGGTTGGGCTTACCTTGGAGAACACTGTTGGGAGACATTAAGTAATGTCACAAGAACTTGCCAACAATTTGTGAAGTTTTTCCACATTTTGATCTAACGACTTGTTTACTGTTCTTGTCAAGCTGATTTACTAGTCAGCAGTAAGCTGTTGGGACCACCGTTCTGGTCCAGTAGGCAAGGTGATTTTGCAGCACCTTCTTGCTACCATGCATGCACACATAGACACCAACATGGGCAC
The DNA here is from genome assembly GCF_007364275.1 of Archocentrus centrarchus. Lineage (NCBI taxonomy): Eukaryota > Metazoa > Chordata > Actinopteri > Cichliformes > Cichlidae > Archocentrus > Archocentrus centrarchus. Next base: position 25,103,689 of record NC_044348.1, read on the forward strand.
ATTCCACATGCTTGTAGTGGGAGCTTTGGCACGAGTGCGTTTACACTGTATATTTCAAGATTGAACTGATTTACTAGTCAGATGTTGGCTGTGCAAGGTTGGGATTAGGTCCTTGGTCCTGTAGCACATGTTGCCTCAAAAGTGGTTTGGCTCCGCCCACTTTTGTCTTTGCCTTTGTTTTTAAGGGTGCAAATGGGCAACCGTTAGAAGGGGAGACGTGGGGAAGGCAGGGTATATATGGCAGGCCCCTCCTTACAGTCAGCGTGCCTGCTTCGGCAGGCGCGTACGCTAAATTGGATACGATACAGAGAAGATTAGCATGGCCCCTGCGCAAGGATGACACGCAAATTCGTGAAGCGTATCCACATTTTGATATGACCACTTCTTGCTGTTCTTGTCGGGCTTCCCCATAGTTTGATGCCAGTGGCTCCAGATGGTTTGTGTAAATTGGATACTGAGTGCTCTCAGTCTGACCGCCGTTCTGGTCCAGTAGGCAAGGTGATTTTGCAGCACCTTCTTGCTACCATGCATGCACACATAGACACCAACATGGGCACATTC
>NC_044348.1:25111749-25119249 GCF_007364275.1 Archocentrus centrarchus
ACTGCTGCTGCAGTAACTTGTTACCTGCTAATAGATGGAGATCGCAAGGCCTCCTTTAGGAGCCTTAAAGGCCAAAATATTATGAAAACGTATTTTTAGCTCCACGCTGTGTATTAAAATGTGTTAAAGTAGGGACATAGCACTGTGTGTGCTTTTGTCTGTACACAACACCTCTGATGTCGCTCTGCAGATTTTTTCTTTCTGCTTCAACATGACTCAGTTTGACACTTGGTGTGAGTGAAGAACTAAAATGTGTGGTTAAGGCAGGATACTGAATTTTTTTTTTTGGTTCTTTAAATGAACTTCATGATGTAACTGTGAATAACTATAACCCAGTGTTCAGGAGCTGAAATCACCTCTCAGAAACTGCTATGAAAGCAGGTGCATTGTAAATAAAGTGTATATGAACTGTTTGACCTGTTGACCTTGTCAGGTTGTTTTCCATGCAGAACAATGAAGGAAAGAAGTGTCAACAAAGATGCATCTTTAATTAAAAGAAAACATTAGGAAAATAACTTAAATACAGAACAAAATGAACATGTTCACGGCTTTGGGGGGTCACGCCGTTTCATGTCCTCCTTCCACTCCTCCACAGTCTTCCCACCGACAGCCGCACAGTAGGACACACCCGCAATGCGAGTGTGGCCAGTGTCGAGCCTTTTAGGCTGGCCACACTTGCTGCAGGTGTACTGCATGGGCTGCCGGCGGGCTTTGTGTCCTTGGGGGGGCACCTGCCCAGCAGCAGCAGCAGCAGCAGCCTCCTCCGCTGCTTTCCTCTTCCTGTAGGCGGTAGTCCGGGGAACACGCTGCGGTCCAGGAAAAGGAGCCGAGGGAGTAGCCGAAGCCGAGGGAGTAGCCGAACCTGAGGTGGGCAGGAGAGGTGTCCGCAGGTCAGGAGGAGATGGAGGAAGGACAGCAACGGGCCCAGGCTGGTCTGTTGGAGGTGGCAGTCCCCTGCTGGAGGGTCCCAGCTGCTCCTCTGGGAGGTTGTAACTGAAGGGCTGTCCTTGTCCCACCTGCGCCAAGGACAGTCCTTTAGCTGCTGGGAGAGGCTGGTCAGCAGCAGCTGGAGCAGGAACCATTCCAAGTCCCTGCTCCAGCACAGCCCTCTCGCAGGATTTCTGGCGTCTGCAGAACCTGAAAAACAAACCAAGGCTGCCTTTAGACTCCTGATCTGCATCCCACGATAAACTTTAACATAGAGACACAGTAAAATAGTTTAATGTCAGCCCTTACCACTGTGACAGGGTCCGTTGATTCAGCTCGAAAAGCTGAATGTTGGTCTGAGCCATCAACCTCGGGCTTGTCAGCACTGCCTCTTTGATGGCCACATAATCAGTGAGAATGAGGGACCACCGAGTTCTCAGAATCCCACGGACACGCGTGGCTGCAGGGTGAAGACGGCAGAGCTGGCTGCAAATGGCCTCCACCAGGCGACTGGCGTTGGGCCAGCTTGCAGGGCCCGAGTTCAGTCCAAGAACGCAGCTGGAGGACAGAAGTTGTTTTGTTAACATACATATTCACACATATTCACTGAAGGAGGAAACGGCATTTTGAAGAGCGTCGTACCGCTGGAGAGACTCCTTCCCCGGACAGGAGGTGTTTTTCCCCTTTGCTGCCTTAAACCGGCCCCTCAGTTGCCTCTCCCGGTGTCTGGGAGGGTAGACCACTCGCTGCTTGTCCCTCTCTGGCAGGCGTCGCCAGAGAGTGACGAGTCTGTCTACCCTCTTGTTGGAAAGCCCCTGAAGGCTCCTCACGTCCACCAGGGCACGGGCAAGCTTTAAGACATGCTGATACCCTGGCTGACCATCAGGACCCTGGACCTCATCCTAAGAGTAATATCAGACACAAACGGAAGATGAGGAAGAGGAGAGCAGCATAAAATAATAGAGTTCCCACAGTGACATCCTCATTAGCAATGTGTGTAGCACAGAGTGTTACCTCAGAGTCTGAGGAGTGCTGAGGAGCAGGAGCCTGGACCTCAGGGGCCTCAGCAGGGGCATGTTGATGGGGGGGCAGCTGGAGTAGATGGCTCAGACTTGGGTGCTTCAGCCGGATCAGCTGACTGAGCTGCTGCCACTGTGCTGGTGGTCGGGGGTGGATCAGGTTTAAAGATGGTGGGGTCCCCGACGTCCTCCTCGATCCCCTCATCCACCTCCATGAGGGTGTCAACGGCAGCAGCCTCATCCGGAGTGTCAGGGTCCAGGCTGACATCCTCAAGCACGACGCCTGTTTGCTGGTACAGGTACTCCACCCCGATAAGCTCCCCTGTAACAGGGTTCAAGCTGGTTGAAGCTCATGAAAGCTGCTAAAATCTGCTGGTTTTAAAGTGATGGGAATGTTTTTTGTTTTTATTACCTGTGTACGCAGCGGGCTTAGTGAAATCCTTAACCATCTGAAGGCCAAGCACCGTTTGGCTATTCCGGTTAAGGACGTGCTTGAGGTAGCCATTGTAAGAGTGCAGAGATGCCACGTGACCCTCAGCTGCATCTCGGGGTGCAGCTGCTGCTGCGCGGTCCTCATTCCACCTCACCAGTCCATCAACCAGAAATGCCTGGAAGTACTTAGCGCTCGCCGTCGTCCCTGAGGAAATGTTTGATATTCAAATGTATTTTACATTTACATAAAATCAATATAATTAGAATATATTTCATCCCGGGCTGAGAGACACCTGTATTTACCTGGGATGAACCGGTTGAGGTGAAGGTGGAAGGACTCCAGAGACGTGGAGCCCCTCGCGCAGCGATAAACTGGCAGACTGACTCCGCCCTTTGTCAGCCTGCCGGTCTCGGTGTACAGCTGCACACCCGGTGGGTCCTGAATACAGGTGAGGTGGCGCATCTGTGTCCTCCAGATGTCCTGGATGCGGAGCGCGTCAAGCAGCGGGACGTCCAGGGTGTTGCGTCCTGCCACACCACCAAAGGTGTCGAGGAGGTCCTGGATGAGGAGCGCAGTCTCCACGGCCCCACGTGTCCTGCGACGACAGTGGAGCTTCCACTCCTCTCTGGAGATCCTCTGGATCACCTCGGCCTCTGTCAGGCCGACCATCCCGTGCTTCCCCTCCAGCTCGGACCGCTTGGCCTCGGTGAGACGGCGGGCATCCTCGGGGTCCACCTCGAAGATGCAGTGAGACAGCTGCCTCATGAAGGTGGGGTACAGCTCGTGGCTCTCTGTGGTGACACCTGATGCAAAGCGCCGCATCAGGTGCCAGATGTCAAGACGAACCACCAGCTGTCCCCACTCCTGTGACAGGGAAAAAATGATTTGTGTTTAATACCTGAGATGAACCCATGTTTGTTTTTGGCTCATAGAAATAAAATGCTGTTTTGATGTTACATTTTGCCTGGTTGTATCAAAATAACACAGATGTACAGAATTAATAATAATGTCAGTTCTTACTGGAAATAAGGCTGCTGTCTTGGACACGCCGTCTCTGCTGCAGCAGTCGCGATCCACGTAGATCAGCTTGGGGGTGGGGACCCCGGCGTCTCGGTACCGCCTCATTAATCCGGCTGCCATCCGGGTCAGGCCGTCAGAGCCCTCACTGCAGGTGAGGACACTGATGAGCACCTGGCCGTGCTCGTTGCCGACATTAGTGACCAGGCGGCCGTGTCTGAAGCGGTACCTGCGAGCTTCTTCGTCACCTGCACAGAGGGAGGCTTCAGTAAGTACAAACACAGGACTGTGGTTTTAAAAGCAGCTTCTCTCAAACAACAGTAATTATTGCTCACCTTCCTGGTGGAATCCATCTTTAGGATGGATCCAAAGGTGGATGTGATCCTGGCCTTAGATTCATCCAGCCGTGTCAGGACATCGTAGCCGTACACTGTCAGCAGCCAGACGGGTGACGGCAGAGGGGGCATCGGGGCGGGTGGTGGAAACTGCCCCCTCAATTTGGACAAGGCCAGGAACTGCTCGCAAACGCCGAGGTAGTGGATCGCTCTCCGCATCCAGGACTCCGAGTGCTGCTCCCGCAGGGTGTTGTACAGCCGAGTGGCACTGTTGCCCAGGGTGCGTGACCTCAGCTGTGCAATCACCCTCTGGTCACAGGACAGCCTGCACAACAACAAACAGCAGCATTATGCACAGCTTCATCAGATTAATGTTTGCAGCAGACAGCACACATGGATGGGATACTTGTGTCGTACTTGTACGTCAGTACAGCAGGGAACTGGCAGCTGTAGGTGGGGGGCAGCTGCCTTATGATGCCCTGTGACCACCCTGCGACCTTCTTACACCAACGGCACTCGAGGTACTCGGTGGCCATGAGATACCAGCCGTCGATGTCCAGAACCCTCCGGATGGTCCTGTACAGCCCAGCCTTTGCCATGGACCCACGACATAAAGGCTGGGGGCACGTCAGCTGCAGACGCCAGATCCTGTGGGGCATCCACAGGAACAGCCGACATGCAAAGAAGGGGTCGGGGGTTGCGGGAGGCTGATTGTAGACCGGCCGGGTTTGGGGAGGGTACCACCACAAGTTCAGCTCGGTGATGAGCCGCGGCCTCCCCAAGCTGTCGGTGGTAAACAGCACCCGACCGATCCACTGCTGCTGCTCTGCAGTCAGAGCTGCCCTCCAGGACTCGGGTAACAGCTGAGGAGAGAACAGCAGCTTTAACGTCTGTGGTACTGACAAGCACGACTGAAGAGACAGCGATTACTCTGTGCAGCCTCACCTCTGTGCTGCCAGCAGGTGCAGGGGGATGGAGGAAGGGTGGTCCTGCCAGGGGTGTTGGTGATGGTGGGGCATCTGCCTGGGGTGGTGATGGTGATGCTGGAGCGGCCAGAGATGGAGGGGGAGCCTCATGGGGAGGAGCAGCAGGAGCTGTTGTGTCCACACTTGGATCCAGCTCCTGTGAGGCCTCCAGCAGCTCCTCATCTGTTGGCTCCTCCTGTGATGAAGTGGTAGGAGGTGGATGCAGGTGCTGTGAGCGAGGTGCCTGTACGTCAGAGGCTGCTGAATGAAAGAGAAACAGATGATTTAGTTCACGAAGAGTTTGATTTTTAAAGTAAAGACAGAGTAGAAGCAGGAGAGCAGAGAGACACAGGGGCCAGGGGAGGACGGAGTGCAAGGTGTTCAGATGAAGGTGGAGGACTGCACTTGTTGATGGAGGAATGCAGGAAGGTGGAGGAGAAGCCACGTGTTTAAATAATGAGATTAATTATCTGAGGGTGCTCTGATTAGCTGTGATGTCAAAGCTGAATGGCAGCAGCTCAGTTAGTGAGCAGAGAGGAAACCCACCGAGTATTTAATGAAACACAAACCTTCATCTGCTTTCCCCTCTTCTGTGTTTGCATCAAAATATAAGAAAGAAAGAATAAAAACAGCAGAGAACATGAATGCAAGTCTTTCTGTTATAAAAATGTGACATGGATAACAGTTCAGTTACTTACACTCCTCAGTGTGAACTGCTGCCTGAACCAGCTCTTCATCTGTAGGTTCTTCAGATGTCCTGGTGGGAAGAGCTGGTGTGAAGGAAGCTGGAACAAGAACACACAAAAAATGAGGTTTGAAGAAAAAAGCAAACAGCAGTTTTGTGTTTTAGTGAAGCAGAACTTCAGCTTACCTGGAAACGCAGGTTTAGGGGCCGCCAGTTTCTTAACTTTTGCCTGCATTTCCACCACAGACAGAGAACGTCGCCCGGAAACAAAGGCTGCAAACCTGAAACAGGACACAACATGAGCATTTCTTCTTCAAATATGTTCAGGTGATCAAAGGCAGACAAACACTAAATGAAATGCGTACTGTGAAGTGCTTTTGGGCCCCATCTTTGCAGCTGAGACAGAGGCTGTGCTGCTGCTGCTGCTGCTGCTGCTGCTGCTGCTGGTGGCGGCTGTAGCAGCACTCGCTCTCTGTCGGTCTCTCTTCTTCACATAATGGACGGCGTTCTCCATCTGTGACCCAGGAGCTGGTGCCGTCCTTCGCAGGTAGTTGACAAACCTGCAGAGATGAGGCAAACTTAAAACTTATAACTGAGGTTATTCAGGAAGAAGCTGACTTAGATGTTAATATGGAAATAATTTTATCTCAGCTACAACATACCGTTTCTTCTTGAGCTCCTGAGACTCATACAGGCCCTGCAGGGTCTCAAATTTGAAGTCCCCAAAGCCAACAAGAGCCTGTCCCTCCTGACCAGGCTGGAGGGACTTCGCACGCGCCTCCTGAAACGCACGGTGGAACCTGACCGCCTCCACAAAGTCAGGGTACGCTGAGGCGTAGCGGGTGAAGGCGTCCTACGAGCACACACAGAAATGTTAAAGCTGTCATCAGACTGTTGAGTATGAATGAATCTGGCTGACAGAGCCCACCTTGTTGGCCATGAGTGGGGACTGAGAACCTGTCCTCTCTCGCTCCTTCTGGTGGGAGGCAACCAGGTTGACAGCGTAGCCCACGTCGTTCTCCATCAGCCAGTGGAAGGTCTGACCCTGGTAACGGCCAAACTGAACCTTCCACCGGCTCAGCGTGAGGGTGGCGTTGCTGGCATCGCCACCCTCTGAGGCAACGTGGGCACAGGCCTCTGCACCCACCTCCTCCGGGCCCTTTGCCCTGTAGCCTCCTTTCCGAGGCCCAATGGCCTGGGCCTCTTTGGAGGCCTTGAGCACGAGGGTCCCATTGGGGGTCCTCCTAAAGTTAGGATGCTCCATCTAAAGAGAAGACAAAAGTGTGACTGCAAGAGCGCTTCGAGATAAGTCAGAAAGCTGCTGATTGTGTGCGAGATTAAATGGAGTGATTACAGTGAAAATTCAAACTCACTTTTTCATTTAAAAGCTGGTGAAACTGTTTTTGAAAGAAAACTCACTTTTTCATTTAAAAGCTGGTGAAACTGTTTTTGAAAGAAAACTCACTTATTCATTTAAAGCTGGTGAAACTGTTTTTGAAAGAAAACTCACTTATTCATTTAAAAGCTGGTGAAACTGTTTTTGAAAGAAAACTCACTTATTCATTTAAAAGCTGGTGAAACTGTTTTTGAAAGAAAACTCACTTATTCATTTAAAAGCTGGTGAAACTGTTTTTGAAAGAAAACTCACTTATTCATTTAAAAGCTGGTGAAACTGTTTTTGAAAGAAAACTCACTTATTCGGTTAAAAGCTGGTGAAATTGATAGGAGAAAACACAGTGAGTGAGAATCATGCTCACATCATGCATTTATCATTTCAGTCATTTTTTAGTCAAGTATAAACAAGTTCTAAGCAGCTACAGACGTGATGGAGTTTGGCCGTGTAACAACAAGTGAATATATACAGTTTAAACGTATGAACTATACCACACTCACTGACAGTGTGTTTGATAAATCGCAGTAATATTAATAAGTGACTGTGTGCGGACGTTAAATCCCAGCCGCTACATTAGCTAAACATCGTAAAGCAACAAATAAAGTCAGAGTAAACAAACAGCTCGGTTAGCTCAGAGAACCTCCTGCGAGTCTGAAATAATAGATTTGTGAGCGGTTGTCTCAGTTTTTCCATTAAAATAAAGGAAAGAAAGAAAAATTGAATGAA